>NW_026871019.1:607500-815334 GCF_033118175.1 Dama dama | reverse complement strand
CAACCTCCTCTCCAAGGAGGCCTCAACCGAGGCCTAGGCCCAGGGGAAAGGCACCAGCGGGGATGAGCCTGGGGAGGCGCCCGGGCATGTCTGGACCCAGTCCCCGCAGCCTGCCCCTTGGTGGGGCAGTACCCCCGGAGGCCAGGAAGGTCTGGGCAAGGCTGTCCAGGGGCAGGGGCCCTGCTGGGTCCTGCCCCTGGCCTGTGGGGCCTCTGAGCACAACCGGCCCTCTCCCACTGGAAGAACTCCCCGGCTGCCTCCAAAGGCCAGTTTGCCAACACTCCCGCCCGCTGTTCCCGCCAGGCACGCACAATGCTCCCAAGCCCGGGAGAAAAGCGCTTCGGGGTGGTGCTCTCCTCGGGCCCTTGCCCCTGAGCCTGGGGGCCAGGCAGTTGGTCCACACTCCCAGACAAAGGCAGAACCACATGCACACGTCTGTTCCTGACCCCTGCACCGGCAGATAGCTCGGGGGAGCCAGAGTCTGTCAGGCAGCTGCTGGGCTGGCCGCCTGTGTGGGAAGGGGCAGAGCCGACCTAGGGGCAAGTTGGGCCTCTTCCTCTCCCTGCTGCCCTGAGGCTGCTGGGCCAAAGAGGTCTTGGGCATCCAGCCCCTTGCTGGTCCCTTCCCTCTGACGAGGCCCTCTGAGCTTCAGCACCTTGCAGTGTGGAGACAGCCCCTGCCAGCAACATCCTCTCCAAGGAGGCCTCAACCGAGGCCTAGGCCCAGGGGAAAGGCACCAGCGGGGATGAGCCTGGGGAGGCGCCCGGGCATGTCTGGACCCAGTCCCCGCAGCCTGCCCCTTGGTGGGGCAGTACCCCCGGAGGCCAGGAAGGTCTGGGCAAGGCTGGCCAGGGGCAGGGGCCCTGCTGGGTCCTCCCCATGGCCTGTGAGGCCTCTGAGCACAACCGGCCCTCTCCCACTGGAAGACCTCCCCGGCTGCCTCCAAAGGCCAGTTTGCCAACACTCCTGCCCGCTCTTCCCGCCAGGCACGCACAATGCTCCCAAGCCCGGGAGAAAAGCGCTTCGGTGTGGTGGTCTCTCCGGGCCCTTGCCCCTGAGCCTGGGGGCCAGGCAGGGGATCCACAGTCCCAGGCCAAGGCACAACAACATGCACACGTCTGTTCCTGCCCCTCCACCGGCAGAGAGCTGGGGGGAGCCAGAGTCTGTCAGGCAGCTGCTGGGCTGGCCGCCTGTGTGGGAAGGGGCAGAGCCGACCTAGGGGCAAGTTGGGCCTCTTGCTCTCCCTGCTGCCCTGAGGCTGCTGGGCCAAAGAGGTCTTGGGCATCCAGCCCCTTGCTGGTCCCTTCCCTCTGACGAGGCCCTCTGAGCTCCAGCACCTTGCAGTGTGGAGACAGCCCCTGCCAGCAACCTCCTCTCCAAGGAGGCCTCAACCTAGGCCTAGGCCCAAGGGAAAGGCACCAGCGGGGATGAGCCAGTGGAGGCGCACGGGCATATCAGGACCCAGTCCACGCAGCCTGCCCCTTGGTGGGGCAGTACCCCCGGAGGCCAGGAAGGTCTGGGCAAGGCTGGCCAGGGGCAGGGTCCCTGCTGGGTCCTGCCCCTGGCCTGTGGGGCCTCTGAGCACAACCGGCCCTCTCCCACTGGAAGACCTCCCCGGCTGCCTCCAAAGGCGGGTTTGCCAACACTCCCGCCCGCTGTTCCCGCCAGGCACGCACAACGCTCCCAAGGCCAGGAGAAAAGCGCTTCGGGGTGTTGCTCTCTCCGGGCCCTTGCCCCTGAGCCTGGGGTCCAGGCAGTGGGTCCACACTCCCAGACCAAGGCAGAACCACATGCACACGTCTGTTCCTGACCCCTGCACCGGCAGAGAGCTCGGGGGAGCCAGAGTCTGTCAGGCAGCTGCTGGGTTGGCTGCCTGTGTGGGAAGGGGCAGAGCCGACCTAGGGGCAAGTTGGGCCTCTTGCTCTCCCTGCTGCCCTGAGGCTGCTGGGCCAAAGAGGTCTTGGGCATCCAGCCCCTTGCTGGTCCCTTCCCTCTGACGAGGCCCTCTGAGCTCCAGCACCTTGCAGTGTGGAGACAGCCCCTGCCAGCAACCTCCTCTCCAAGGAGGCATCAACCGAGGCCTATGCCCAGGGGAAAGGCACCAGCGGGGATGAGCCTGGGGAGGCGCCCAGGCATGTCTGGTCCCAGTCCCCGCAGCCTGCCCCTTGGTGGGGCAGTACCCCCGGAGGCCAGGAAGGTCTGGGCAAGGCTGGCCAGGGGCAGGGGCCCTGCTGGGTCCTGCCCCTGGCCTGTGGGGCCTCTGAGCACAACCGGCCCTCTCCCACTGGAAGAACTCCCCGGCTGACTCCAAAGGCCAGTTTGCCAACACTCCCGCCCGCTGTTCCCGCCAGGCACGCACAATGCTCCCAAGCCCGGGAGAAAAGCACTTCGGGGTGGTGCTCTCCTCGGGCCTTTGCCCCTGAGCCTGGGGGCCAGGCAGTTGGTCCACACTCCCAGACCAAGGCAGAACCACATGCACACGTCTGTTCCTGACCCCTGCACCGGCAGAGAGCTCGGGGGAGCCAGAGTCTGTCAGGCAGCTGCTGGGCTGGCCGCCTGTGTGGGAAGGGGCAGAGCCGACCTAGGGGCAAGTTGGGCCTCTTGCTCTCCCTGCTGCACTGAGGCTGCTGGGCCAAAGAGGTCTTGGGCATCCAGCCCCTTGCTGGTCCCTTCCCTCTGACGAGGCCCTCTGAGCTCTAGCACCTTGCAGTGTGGAGACAGCCCCTGCCAGCAACATCCTCTCCAAGGAGGCCTCAACCGAGGCCTAGGCCCAGGGGAAAGGCACCAGCGGGGATGAGCCTGGGGAGGCGCCCGGGCATGTCTGGACCCAGTCCCCGCAGCCTGCCCCTTGGTGGGGCAGTACCCCCGGAGGCCAGGAAGATCTCGGCAAGGCTGGCCAGGGGCAGGGGCCCTGCTGGGTCCTCCCCATGGCCTGTGGGGCCTCTGAGCACAACCGGCCCTCTCCCACTGGAAGACCTCCCCGGCTGCCTCCAAAGGCCAGTTTGCCAACACTCCTGCCCGCTCTTCCCGCCAGGCACGCACAATGCTCCCAAGCCCGGGAGAAAAGCGCTTCGGGCTGGTGCTCTCTCCGGGCCCTTGCCCCTGAGCCTGTGGGCAAGGCAGGGGGAACACACTCCCAGACCAAGGCAGAAACACATGCACACGTCTGGTCCTGTCCCCTGCACCGGCAGAGAGCTCGGGGGAGCCAGAGTCTCTCAGGCAGGTGCTGGGCTGGCCGCCTGTGTGGGAAGGGGCAGAGCCGCCCTAGGGGCAAGTTGGGCCTCTTGCTCTCCCTGCTGCCCTGAGGCTGCAGGGCCAAAGACGTCTTGGGCATCCAGCCCCTTACTGGTCCCTTCCCTCTGACGAGGCCCTCTGAGCTCCAGCACCTTGCAGTGTGGAGACAGCCCCTGCCAGCAATCTCCTCTCCAAGGAGGCCTCAACCGAGGCCTAGGCCCAGGGGAAAGGCACCAGCGGGGTTGAGCCAGGGGAGGCGCCCGGGCATGTCTGGACCCTGTCCCCGCAGCCTGCCCCTTGGTGGGTCAGTACCCCCGGAGGCCAGGAAGGTCTGGGCAAGGCTGGCCAGGGGCAGGGGCCCTGCTGGGTCCTGCCCCTGGCCTGTGGGGCCTCTGAGCACAACCGGCCCTCTCCCACTGGAAGACCTCCCCGGCTGCCTCCAAAGGCCGGTTTGCAAGCACTCCCGCCCACTGTTCCCGCCAGGCGCGCACAATGCTCCCAAGCCCGGGAGAAAAGCGCTTCGGGGTGGTGGTCTCTCCGGGCCCTTGCCCCTGAGCCTGGGGGCCAGGCAGGGGGTCCACAGTCCCAGGCCAAGGCACAACAACATGCACACGTCTGTTCCTGCCCCCTCCACCGGCAGAGAGCTGGGGGGAGCCAGAGTCTGTCAGGCAGCTGCTGGGCTGGCCGCCTGTGTGGGAAGGGGCAGAGCCGACCTAGGGGCAAGTTGGGCCTCTTGCTCTCCCTGCTGCCCTGAGGCTGCTGGGCCAAAGACGTCTTGGGCATCCAGCCCCTTGCTGGTCCCTTCCCTCTGACGAGGCCCTCTGAGCTCCAGCACCTTGCAGTGTGGAGACAGCCCCTGCCAGCAACCTCCTCTCCAAGGAGGCCTCAACCGAGGCCTAGGCACAGGGGAAAGGCACCAGCGGGGATGAGCCTGGGGAGGCGCCCGGGCATGTCTGGACCCAGTCCCCGCAGCCTGCCCCTTGGTGGGGCAGTACCCCCGGAGGCCAGGAAGGTCTGGGCAAGGCTGGCCAGGGGCAGGGTCCCTGCTGGGTCCTGCCCCTGGCCTGTGGGGCCTCTGAGCACAACCGGCCCTCTCCCACTGGAAGACCTCCCCGGCTGCCTCCAAAGGCGGGTTTGCCAACACTCCCGCCCGCTGTTCCGCCAGGCACGCACAACGCTCCCAAGGCCAGGAGAAAAGCGCTTCGGGGTGTTGCTCTCTCCGGGCCCTTGCCCCTGAGCCTGGGGTCCAGGCAGTGGGTCCACACTCCCAGACCAAGGCAGAACTACATGCACACGTCTGTTCCTGACCCCTGCACCGGCAGAGAGCTCGGGGGAGCCAGAGTCTGTCAGGCAGCTGCTGGGTTGGCTGCCTATGTGGGAAGGGGCAGAGCCGACCTAGGGGCAAGTTGGGCCTCTTGCTCTCCCTGCTGCCCTGAGGCTGCTGGGCCAAAGAGGTCTTGGGCATCCAGCCCCTTGCTGGTCCCTTCCCGCTGACGAGGCCCTCTGAGCTCCAGCACCTTGCAGTGTGGAGACAGCCCCTGCCAGCAACCTCCTCTCCAAGGAGGCATCAACCGAGGCCTAGGCCCAGGGGAAAGGCACCAGCGGGGATGATCCTGGGGAGGCGCCCGGGCATGTCTGGACCCAGTCCCCGCAGCCTGCCCCTTGGTGGGGCAGTACCCCCGGAGGCCAGGAAGGTCTGGGCAAGGCTGGCCAGGGGCAGGGGACCTGCTGGGTCCTGCCCCTGGCCTGTGAGGCCTCTGAGCACAACCGGCCCTCTCCCACTGGAAGACCTCCACGGCTGCCTCCAAAGTCCTGTTTGCAAACACTCCCGCCCGCTGTTCACGCCAGGCTCGCACAATGCTCCCAAGCCCGTGAGGAAAGCGTTTCGGGGTGGTGCTCTCTCCGGGCCCTTGCCCCTGAGCCTGGGGGCAAGGCAGGGGGAACACACTCCCAGGCCAAGGCAGAACCACATGCCCACGTCTGTTCCTGTCCCCTTCACCGGCAGAGAGCTTGGGGGAGCCAGAGTCTGTCAGGCAGCTGCTGGGTTGGCCGCCTGTGTGGGAAGGGGCAGAGCCGCCCTAGGGGCAAGTTGGGCCTCTTACTCTCCCTGCTGCCCTGAGGCTGCTGGGCCAAAGACGTCTTGGGCATCCAGCCCCTTACTGGTCCCTTCCCTCTGACGAGGCCCTCTGAGCTCCAGCACCTTGCAGTGTGGAGACAGCCCCTGCCAGCAACCTCCTCTCCAAGGAGGCCTCAACCGAGGCCTAGGCCCAGGGGAAAGGCACCAGCGGGGATGAGCCTGGGGAGGCGCCCGGGCATGTCTGGACCCAGGCCCCGCAGCCTGCCCCTAGGTGGGGCAGTACCCCCGGAGGCCAGGAAGGTCTGGGCAAGGCTGGCCAGGGGCAGGGGCCCTGCTGCGTCCTGCCCCTGGCCTGTGGGGCCTCTGAGCACAACCGGCCCTCTCCCACTGGAAGACCTCCCCGGCTGCCTCCAAAGGCCGGTTTGCAAGCGCTCCCACCCACTGTTCCCAGCAGGCGTGCACAATGCTCCCAAGCCCGGGAGAAAAGCGCTTCAGGGTGGTGCTCTCTCCGGGCCCTTGCCCCTGAGCCTGGGGGCAAGGCAGGGTGTCCACACTCCCAGAACAAGGCAGAACCACATGCACACGTCTGATCTGCCCCCTGCACCGGCAGAGAGCTCGGGGGAGCCAGAGTCTGTCAGGCAGCTGCTGGGCTGGCCGCCTGTGTGGGAAGGGGCAGAGCCAACCTAGGGGCAAGTTGGGCCTCTTGCTCTCCCTGCTGCCCTGAGGCTGCTGGGCCAAAGAGGTCTTGGGCATCCAGCCCCTTGCTGGTCCCTTCCCTCTGACGAGGCCCTCTGAGCTCCAGCACCTTGCAGTGTGGAGACAGCCCCTGCCAGCAACCTCCTCTCCAAGGAGGCATCAACCGAGGCCTATGCCCAGGGGAAAGGCACCAGCGGGGATGAGCCTGGGGAGGCGCCCGGGCATGTCTGGACCCAGTCCCCGCAGCCTGCCCCTTGGTGGGGCAGTACCCCCGGAGGCCAGGAAGGTCTGGGCAAGGCTGGCCAGGGGCAGGGGACCTGCTGGGTCCTGCCCCTGGCCTGTGAGGCCTCTGAGCACAACAGGCCCTCTCCCACTGGAAGACCTCCACGGCTGCCTCCAAAGTCCTGTTTGCAAACACTCCCGCCCGCTGTTCACGCCAGGCTCGCACAATGCTCCCAAGCCCGTGAGGAAAGCGTTTCGGGGTGGTGCTCTCTCCGGGCCCTTGCCCCTGAGCCTGGGGGCAAGGCAGGGGGAACACACTCCCAGGCCAAGGCAGAACCACATGCACACGTCTGTTCCTGTCCCCTTCACCGGCAGAGAGCTTGGGGGAGCCAGAGTCTGTCAGGCAGCTGCTGGGTTGGCCGCCTGTGTGGGAAGGGGCAGAGCCGCCCTAGGGGCAAGTTGGGCCTCTTGCTCTCCCTGCTGCCCTGAGGCTGCTGGGCCAAAGACGTCTTGGGCATCCAGCCCCTTACTGGTCCCTTCCCTCTGACGAGGCCCTCTGAGCTCCAGCACCTTGCAGTGTGGAGACAGCCCCTGCCAGCAACCTCCTCTCCAAGGAGGCCTCAAGCGAGGCCTAGGCCCAGGGGAAAGGCACCAGCGGGGATGAGCCTGGGGAGGCGCCCGGGCATGTCTGGACCCAGGCCCCGCAGCCTGCCCCTTGGTGGGGCAGTACCCCCGGAGGCCAGGAAGGTCTGGGCAAGGCTGGCCAGGGGCAGGGGCCCTGCTGCGTCCTGCCCCTGGCCTGTGGGGCCTCTGAGCACAACCGGCCCTCTCCCACTGGAAGACCTCCCCGGCTGCCTCCAAAGGCCGGTTTGCAAGCGCTCCCGCCCACTGTTCCCAGCAGGCGTGCACAATGCTCCCAAGCCCGGGAGAAAAGCGCTTCAGGGTGGTGCTCTCTCCGGGCCCTTGCCCCTGAGCCTGGGGGCAAGGCAGGGTGTCCACACTCCCAGAACAAGGCAGAACCACATGCACACGTCTGATCTGCCCCCTGCACCGGCAGAGAGCTCGGGGGAGCCAGAGTCTGTCAGGCAGCTGCTGGGCTGGCCGCCTGTGTGGGAAGGGGCAGAGCCAACATAGGGGCAAGTTGGGCCTCTTGCTCTCCCTGCTGCCCTGAGGCTGCTGGGCCAAAGAGGTCTTGGGCATCCAGCCCCTTGCTGGTCCCTTCCCTCTGACGAGGCCCTCTGAGCTCCAGCACCTTGCAGTGTGGAGACAGCCCCTGCCAGCAACCTCCTCTCCAAGGAGGCCTCAACCGAGGCCTAGGCCCAGGGGAAAGGCACCAGCGGGGATGAGCCTGGGGAGGCGCCCGGGGATGTCTGGACCCAGTCCCCGCTGCCTGCCCCTTGGTGGGGCAGTACCCCCGGAGGCCAGGAAGGTCTCGGCAAGGCTGCCAGGGGCAGGGACACTGCTGGGTCCTGCCCCTGGCCTGTGGGACGTCTGAGCACAACCGGCACTCTCCCGCTGGAAGACCTCCCCGTCTGCCTCGAAAGGCCGGTTTGCAAGCACTCCCGCCCGCTGTTCCCGCCAGGCACGCACAACGCTCCCAAGGCCAGGAGAAAATCGCTTCGGGGTGTTGCTCTCTCCGGGCCCTTGCCCCTGAGCCTGGGGTCCAGGCAGTGGGTCCACACTCCCAGACCAAGGCAGAACCACATGCACACGTCTGTTCCTGACCCCTGCACCGGCAGAGAGCTCGGGGGAGCCAGAGTCTGTCAGGCAGCTGCTGGGTTGGCTGCCGGTGTGGGAAGGGGCAGAGCCGACCTAGGGGCAAGTTGGGCCTCTTGCTCTCCCTGCTGCCCTGAGGCTGCTGGGCCAAAGAGGTCTTGGGCATCCAGCCCCTTCCTGGTCCCTTCCCGCTGACGAGGCCCTCTGAGCTCCAGCACCTTGCAGTGTGGAGACAGCCCCTGCCAGCAACCTCCTCTCCAAGGAGGCATCAACCGAGGCCTATGCCCAGGGGAAAGGCACCAGCGGGGATGAGCCTGGGGAGGCGCCCAGGCATGTCTGGACCCAGTCCCCGCAGCCTGCCCCTTGGTGGGGCAGTACCCCCGGAGGCCAGGAAGGTCTGGGCAAGGCTGGCCAGGGGCAGGGGACCTGCTGGGTCCTGCCCCTGGCCTGTGAGGCCTCTGAGCACAACCGGCCCTCTCCCACTGGAAGACCTCCACGGCTGCCTCCAAAGTCCTGTTTGCAAACACTCCCGCCCGCTGTTCACGCCAGGCTCGCACAATGCTCCCAAGCCCGTGAGAAAAGCGCTTCAGGGTGGTGCTCTCTCCGGGCCCTTGCCCCTGAGCCTGGGGGCAGGGCACGGGGAACACACTCCCAGGCCAAGGCAGAACCACATGCCCACGTCTGTTCCTGTCCCCTGCACCGGCAGAGAGCTTGGGGGAGCCAGAGTCTGTCAGGCAGGTGCTGGGCTGGCCGCCTGTGTGGGAAGGGGCAGAGCCGCCCTAGGGGCAAGTTGGGCCTCTTGCTCTCCCTGCTGCCCTGAGGCTGCTGGGCCAAAGACGTCTTGGGCATCCAGCCCCTTACTGGTCCCTTCCCTCTGACGAGGCCCTCTGAGCTCCAGCACCTTGCAGTGTGGAGACAGCCCCTGCCAGCAACCTCCTCTCCAAGGAGGCCTCAAGCGAGGCCTAGGCCCAGGGGAAAGGCACCAGCGGGGATGAGCCTGGGGAGGCGCCCGGGCATGTCTGGACCCAGGCCCCGCAGCCTGCCCCTTGGTGGGGCAGTACCCCCGGAGGCCAGGAAGGTCTGGGCAAGGCTGGCCAGGGGCAGGGGCCCTGCTGCGTCCTGCCCCTGGCCTGTGGGGCCTCTGAGCACAACCGGCCCTCTCCCACTGGAAGACCTCCCCGGCTGCCTCCAAAGGCCGGTTTGCAAGCGCTCCCGCCCACTGTTCCCAGCAGGCGTGCACAATGCTCCCAAGCCTGGGAGAAAAGCGCTTCAGGGTGGTGCTCTCTCCGGGCCCTTGCCCCTGAGCCTGGGGGCAAGGCAGGGTGTCCACACTCCCAGCATAAGGCAGAACCACATGCACACGTCTGATCTGCCCCCTGCACCGGCAGAGAGCTCGGGGGAGCCAGAGTCTGTCAGGCAGCTGCTGGGCTGGCCGCCTGTGTGGGAAGGGGCAGAGCCGACCTAGGGGCAAGTTGGGCCTCTTGCTCTCCCTGCTGCCCTGAGGCTGCTGGGCCAAAGAGGTCTTGGGCATCCAGTCCCTTACTGGTCCCTTCCCTCTGACGAGGCCCTCTGAGCTCCAGCACCTTGCAGTGTGGAGACAGCCCCTGCCAGCAACATCCTCTCCAAGGAGGCCTCAACCGAGGCCTAGGCCCAGGGGAAAGGCACCAGCGGGGATGAGCCTGGGGAGGCGCCCGGGCATGTCTGGACCCAGTCCCCGCAGCCTGCCCCTTGGTGGGGCAGTACCCCCGGAGGCCAGGAAGGTCTGGGCAAGGCTGGCCAGGGGCAGGGGACCTGCTGGGTCCTCCCCCTGGCCTGTGGGGCCTCTGAGCACAACCGGCCCTCTCCCACTGGAAGACCTCCCCGGCTGCCTCCAAAGGCCGGTTTGCAAGCACTCCCGCCCACTGTTCCCACCAAGCGTGCACAATTCTCCCAAGCCCGGGAGAAAAGCGCTTCGGGGTGGTGCTCTCTCCGGGCCCTTGCCCCTGAACCTGGGGGCCAGGCAGTTGGTCCACACTCGGAGACCAAGGCAGAACCACATGCACACGTCTGTTCCTGACCCCTGCACCGGCAGAGAGCTCGGGGGAGCCAGAGTCTGTCAGGCAGCTGCTGGGCTGGCCGCCTGTGTGGGAAGGGGCAGAGCCGACCTAGGGGCAAGTTGGGCCTCTTCCTCTCCCTGCTGCCCTGAGGCTGCTGGGCCAAAGAGGTCTTGGGCATCCAGCCCCTTGCTGGTCCCTTCCCTCTGACGAGGCCCTCTGAGCTCCAGCACCTTGCAGTGTGCAGACAGCCCCTGCCGGCAACCTCCTCTCCAAGGAGGCCTCAACCGAGACCTAGGCCCAGGGGAAAGGCACCAGCGGGGATGAGCCTGGGGAGGCGCCCGGGCATGTCTGGACCCAGTCCCCGCAGCCTGCCCCTTGGTGGGGCAGTACCACTGGAGGCCAGGAAGGTCTGGGCAAGGCTGACCAGGGGCAGGGGACCTGCTGGGTCCTGCCCCTGGCCTGTGGGGCCTCTGAGCACAACCGGGCCTCTCCCACTGGAAGACCTCCCCGGCTGCCTCCAAAGTCCTGTTTGCCAACACTCCCACCCGCTGTTCACGCCAGACTTGCACAATGCTCCCAAGCCCGGGAGAAAAGCGCTTCGGGGTGGTGCTCTCTCCGGGCCGTTGCCCCTGAGCCTGGGGGCAAGGCATGGGGAACACACTCCCAGGCCAAGGCAGAACCACATGCCCACGTCTGTTCCTGTCCCCTGCACCGGCAGAGAGCTTGGGGTAGCCAGAGTCTGTCAGGCAGCTGCTGGGTTGGCCGCCTGTGTGGGAAGGGGCAGAGCCGCCCTAGGGGCAAGTTGGGCCTCTTGCTCTCCCTGCTGCCCTGAGGCTGCTGGGCCAAAGAGGTCTTGGGCATCCAGCCCCTTACTGGTCCCTTCCCTCTGACGAGGCCCTCTGAGCTCCAGCACCTTGCAGTGTGGAGACAGCCCCTGCCAGCAACCTCCTCTCCAAGGAGGCCTCAACCGAGGCCTAGGCCCAGGGGAAAGGCACCAGCGGGGATGAGCCTGGGGAGGCGCCCGAGCATGTCTGGACCCAGTCCCCGCAGCCTGCCCCTTGGTGGGGCAGTACCCCCGGAGGCCAGGAAGGTCTGGGAAAGGCTGGCCAGGGGCAGGGGACCTGCTGGGTCCTGCCCCTGGCCTGTGGGGCCTCTGAGCACAACCGGCCCTCTCCCACTGGAAGAACTCCCCGGCTGCCTCCAAAGGCCGGTTTGCAAGCGCTCCCGGCCACTGTTACCAGCAGGCGGGCACAATGCTCCCAAGCCCGGAAGAAAAGCGCTTCAGGGTGGTGCTCTCTCTGGGCCCTTGCCCCTGAGCCTGGGGGCAAGGCAGGGTGTCCACACTCCCAGGCCAAGGCAGAACCACATGCACACGTCTGACCTGCCCCCTGCACCGGCAGAGAGCTCGGGGGAGCCAGAGTCTGTCAGGCAGCTGCTGGGCTGGCCGCCTGTGTGGGAAGGGGCAGAGCCGACCTAGGGGCAAGTTGGGCCTCTTGCTCTCCCTGCTGCCCTGAGGCTGCTGGGCCAAAGAGGTCTTGGGCATCCAGCCCCTTGCTGGTCCCTTCACTCTGACGAGGCCCTCTGAGCTCTAGCACCTTGCAGTGTGGAGACAGCCCCTGCCAGCAACATCCTCTCCAAGGAGGCCTCAACCGAGGCCTAGGCCCAGGGGAAAGGCACCAGCGGGGATGAGCCTGGGGAGGCGCCCGGGCATGTCTGGACCCAGTCCCCGCAGCCTGCCCCTTGGTGGGGCAGTAACCCCGGAGGCCAGGAAGATCTGGGCAATGCTGGCCAGGGGCAGGAGCCCTGCTGGGTCCTCCCCATGGCCTGTGGGGCCTCTGAGCACAACCGGCCCTCTCCCACTGGAAGACCTCCCCGGCTGCCTCCAAAGGCCAGTTTGCCAACACTCCTGCCCGCTCTTCCCGCCAGGCACGCACAATGCTCCCAAGCCCGGGAGAAAAGCGCTTCGGGGTGGTGCTCTCTCCGGGCCCTTGCCCCTGAGCCTGTGGGCAAGGCAGGGGGAACACACTCCCAGACCAAGGCAGAAACACATGCACACGTCTGGTCCTGTCCCCTGCACCGGCAGAGAGCTCGGGGGAGCCAGAGTCTCTCAGGCAGGTGCTGGGCTGGCCGCCTGTGTGGGAAGGGGCAGAGGCGCCCTAGGGGCAAGTTGGGCCTCTTGCTCTCCCTGCTGCCCTGAGGCTGCAGGGCCAAAGACGTCTTGGGCATCCAGCCCCTTACTGGTCCCTTCCCTCTGACGAGGCCCTCTGAGCTCCAGCACCTTGCAGTGTGGAGACAGCCCCTGCCAGCAATCTCCTCTCCAAGGAGGCCTCAACCGAGGCCTAGGCCCAGGGGAAAGGCACCAGCGGGGTTGAGCCAGGGGAGGCGCCCGGGCATGTCTTGACCCTGTCCCCGCAGCCTGCCCCTTGGTGGGGCAGTACCCCCGGAGGCCAGGAAGGTCTGGGCAAGGCTGGCCAGGGGCAGGGGCCCTGCTGGGTCATGCCCCTGGCCTGTGGGGCCTCTGAGCACAACCGGCCCTCTCCCACTGGAAGACCTCCCCGGCTGCCTCCAAAGGCCGGTTTGCAAGCACTCCCGCCCACTGTTCCCGCCAGGCGCGCACAATGCTCCCAAGCCCGGGAGAAAAGCGCTTCGGGGTGGTGGTCTCTCCGGGCCCTTGCCCCTGAGCCTGGGGGCCAGGCAGGGGGTCCACAGTCCCAGGCCAAGGCACAACAACATGCACACGTCTGTTCCTGCCCCCTCCACCGGCAGAGAGCTGGGGGGAGCCAGAGTCTGTCAGGCAGCTGCTGGGCTGGCCGCCTGTGTGGGAAGGGGCAGAGCCGACCTAGGGGCAAGTTGGGCCTCTTGCTCTCCCTGCTGCCCTGAGGCTGCTGGGACAAAGACGTCTTGGGCATCCAGCCCCTTGCTGGTCCCTTCCCTCTGACGAGGCCCTCTGAGCTCCAGCACCTTGCAGTGTGGAGACAGCCCCTGCCAGCAACCTCCTCTCCAAGGAGGCCTCAACCGAGGCCTAGGCACAGGGGAAAGGCACCAGCGGGGATGAGCCTGGGGAGGCGCCCGGGCATGTCTGGACCCAGTCCCCGCAGCCTGCCCCTTGGTGGGGCAGTACCCCCGGAGGCCAGGAAGGTCTGGGAAAGGCTGGCCAGGGGCAGGGGACCTGCTGGGTCCTGCCCCTGGCCTGTGGGGCCTCTGAGCACAACCGGCCCTCTCCCACTGGAAGACCTCCCCGGCTGCCTCCAAAGGCGGGTTTGCCAACACTCCCGCCCTCTGTTCCGCCAGGCACGCACAACGCTCCCAAGGCCAGGAGAAAAGCGCTTCGGGGTGTTGCTCTCTCCGGGCCCTTGCCCCTGAGCCTGGGGTCCAGGCAGTGGGTCCACACTCCCAGACCAAGGCAGAACCACATGCACACGTCTGTTCCTGCCCCCTACACCGGCAGAGAGCTCGGGGGAGCCAGAGACTGTCAGGCTGCTGCTGGGCTGGCCGCCTCTGTGGGACGGGGCAGAGCCGACCTAGGGGCAAGTTGGGCCTCTTGCTCTCCCTGCTGCCCTGAGGCTGCTGGGTCAAAGAGGTCTTGGGCATCCAGCCCTTTGCTGGTCCCTTCCCTCTGACGAGGCCCTCTGAGCTCCAGCACCTTGCAGTGTGGAGACAGCCCCTGCCAGCAACCTCCTCTCCAAGGAGGCCTCAACCGAGGCCTAGGCCCAGGGGAAAGGCACCAGCGGGGATGAGCCTGGGGAGGCGCCCGGGGATGTCTGGACCCAGTCCCCGCAGCCTGCCCCTTGGTGGGGCAGTACCCCCGGAGGCCAGGAAGGTCTGGGCAAGGCTGGCCAGGGGCAGGGGCCCTGCTGGGTCCTGCCCCTGGCCTGTGAGGCCTCTGAGCACAACCGGCCCTCTCCCACTGGAAGACCTCCCCGGCTGCCTCCAAAGTCCTGTTTGCAAACACTCCCGCCCGCTGTTCACGCCAGGCTCGCACAATGCTCCCAAGCCCGGGAGAAAAGCGCATTGGGGTGGTTCTCTCTCCGGGCCCTTGCCCCTGAGCCTGGGGGCAAGGCACGGGGAACACACTCCCTGGCCAAGGCAGAACCACATGCCCACGTCTGTTCCTGTCCCCTGCACCGGCAGAGAGCTTGGGGGAGCCAGAGTCTGGCAGGCAGCTGCTGGGTTGGCTGCCTGTGTGGGAAGGGGCAGAGCCGACCTAGGGGCAAGTTGGGCCTCTTGCTCTCCCTGCTGCCCTGAGGCTGCTGGGCCAAAGACGTCTTGGGCATCCAGCCCCTTACTGGTCCCTTCCCTCTGACGAGGCCCTCTGAGCTCCAGCACCTTGCAGTGTGGAGACAGCCCCTGCCAGCAACCTCCTCTCCAAGGAGGCCTCAACCGAGGCCTAGGCCCAGGGGAAAGGCACCAGCGGGGATGAGCCAGGGGAGGCAACCGAGCATGTCTGGACCCAGTCCCCGCAGCCTGCCCCTTGGTGGGGCAGTACCCCCGGAGGCCAGGAAGGTCTGGGCAAGGCTGGCCAGGGGCAGGGGCCCTGCTGCGTCCTGCCCCTGGCCTGTGGGGCCTCTGAGCACAACCGGCCCTCTCCCACTGGAAGACCTCCCCGGCTGCCTCCAAAGGCTGGTTTGCAAGCGCTCCCGCCCACTGTTCCCAGCAGGCGTGCACAATGCTCCCAAGCCCGGGAGAAAAGCGCTTCAGGGTGGTGCTCTCTCCGGGCCCTTGCCCCTGAGCCTGGGGTCAAGGCACGGTGTCCACACTCCCAGGCCAAGTCAGAACCACATGCCCACGTCTGTTCCTGCCCCCTGCACCGGCAGAGAGCTCGGGGGAGCCAGAGTCTGTCAGGCAGCTGCTGGGCTGGCCGCCTGTGTGGGAAGGGGCAGAGCCGACCTAGGGGCAAGTTGGGCCTCTTGCTCTCCCTGCTGCCCTGAGGCTGCTGGGCCAAAGAGGTCTTGGGCATCCATCCCGTTGCTGGTCCCTTCCCTCTGACGAGGCCCTCTGAGCTCCAGCACCTTGCAGTGTGGAGACAGCCCCTGCCAGCAACCTCCTCTCCAAGGAGGCCTCAACCGAGGCCTAGGCCCAGGGGAAAGGCACCAGCGGGGATGAGCCTGGGGAGGCGCCCGGGCATGTCTGGGCCCATTCCCCGCAGCCTACCCCTTGGTGGGGCTGTAACCCCGGAGGCAGGAAGGTCTGGGCAAGGCTGGCCAGGGGCAGGGGCCCTGCTGGGTCCTGCCCCTGGCCTGTGGGGCCTCTGAGCACAACCGGCCCTCTCCCACTGGAAGACCTCCCCGGCTGCCTCCAAAGGCCGGTTTGCAAGCACTCCCGCCCACTGTTCCCACCAAGCGTGCACAATTCTCCCAAGCCCGGGAGAAAAGCGCTTCGGGGTGGTGCTCTCTCCGGGCCCTTGCACCTGAACCTGGGGGCCAGGCAGTTGGTCCACACTCGGAGACCAAGGCAGAACCACATGCACACGTCTGTTCCTGACCCCTGCACCGGCAGAGAGCTCGGGGGAGCCAGAGTCTGTCAGGCAGCTGCTGGGCTGGCCGCCTGTGTGGGAAGGGGCAGAGCCGACCTAGGGGCAAGTTGGGCCTCTTCCTCTCCCTGCTGCCCTGAGGCTGCTGGGCCAAAGAGGTCTTGGGCATCCAGCCCCTTGCTGGTCCCTTCCCTCTGATGAGGCCCTCTGAGCTCCAGCACCTTGCAGTGTGGAGACAGCCCCTGCCAGCAACCTCCTCTCCAAGGAGGCCTCAACCGAGGCCTAGGCCTAGGGGAAAGGCACCAGCGGGGATGAGCCTGGGGAGGCGCCCGGCCATGTCTGGACCCAGTCCCCGCAGCCTGCCCCTTGGTGGGGCAGTACCCCCGGAAGCCAGGAAGGTCTCGGCAAGGCTGCCAGGGGCAGGGACACTGCTGGGTCCTGCCCCTGGCCTGTTGGGCGTCTGAGCACAACCGGCACTCTCCCGCTGGAAGACCTCCCCGTCTGCCTCCAAAAGACGGTTTGCAAGCACTCCCACCCGCTGTTCCCCCAGGCACGCACAATGCTCCCAAGCCCGGGAGAAAAGCGCTTCGGGGTGGTGCTCTCTCCGGGCCCTTGCCCCTGAGCCTGGGGCCAGGCAGGGGGAACACACTCCCAGGCCAATGGAGAACGACATGCACACGTCTGTTCCTGCCCCCTCCACCGGCAGAGAGCTCGGGGGAGCCAGAGTCTGTCAGGCAGCTGCTGGGCTGGCCGCCTGTGTGGGAAGGGGCAGAGCCGACCTAGGGGCAAGTTGGGCCTCTTGCTCTCCCTGCTGCCCTGAGGCTGCTGGGCCAAAGAGGTCTTGGGCATCCAGCCCCTTGCTGGTCCCTTCCCTCTGACGAGGCCCTCTGAGCTCCAGCACCTTGCAGTGTGGAGACAGCCCCTGCCAGCAACCTCCTCTCCAAGGAGGCCTCAACCGAGGCCTAGGCACAGGGGAAAGGCACCAGCGGGGATGAGCCAGTGGAGGCGCACGGGCATATCAGGACCCAGTCCCCGCAGCCTGCCCCTTGGTGGGGCAGTACCCCCGGAGGCCAGGAAGGTCTGGGCAAGGCTGGCCAGGGGCAGGGTCCCTGCTGGGTCCTGCCCCTGGCCTGTGGGGCCTCTGAGCACAACCGGCCCTCTCCCACTGGAAGACCTCCCCGGCTGCCTCCAAAGGCGGGTTTGCCAACACTCCCGCCCGCTGTTCCCGCCAGGCACGCACAACGCTCCCAAGGCCAGGAGAAAAGCGCTTCGGGGTGTTGCTCTCTCCGGGCCCTTGCCCCTGAGCCTGGGGTCCAGGCAGTGGGTCCACACTCCCAGACCAAGGCAGAAACACATGCACACGTCTGTTCCTGACCCCTGCACCGGCAGAGAGCTCGGGGGAGCCAGAGTCTGTCAGGCAGCTGCTGGGTTGGCTGCCTGTGTGGGAAGGGGCAGAGCCGACCTAGGGGCAAGTTGGGCCTCTTGCTCTCCCTGCTGCCCTGAGGCTGCTGGGCCAAAGAGGTCTTGGGCATCCAGCCCCTTGCTGGTCCCTTCCCGCTGACGAGGCCCTCTGAGCTCCAGCACCTTGCAGTGTGGAGACAGCCCCTGCCAGCAACCTCCTCTCCAAGGAGGCATCAACCGAGGCCTATGCCCAGGGGAAAGGCACCAGCGGGGATGAGCCTGGGGAGGCGCCCAGGCATGTCTGGACCCAGTCCCCGCAGCCTGCCCCTTGGTGGGGCAGTACCCCCGGAGGCCAGGAAGGTCTGGGCAAGGCTGGCCAGGGGCAGGGGCCCTACTGGGTCCTGCCCCTGGCCTGTGGGGCCTCTGAGCACAACCGGCCCTCTCCCACTGGAAGAACTCCCCGGCTGCCTCCAAAGGCCAGTTTGCCAACACTCCCGCCCGCTGTTCCCGCCAGGCACGCACAATGCTCCCAAGCCCGGGAGAAAAGCACTTCGGGGTGGTGCTCTCCTCGGGCCCTTGCCCCTGAGCCTGGGGGCCCGGCAGTTGGTCCACACTCCCAGACCAAGGCAGAACCACATGCACACGTCTGTTCCTGTCCCCTGCACCGGCAGAGAGCTCGGGGGAGCCAGAGTCTGTCAGGCAGCTGCTGGGCTGGCCGCCTGTGTGGGAAGGGGCAGAGCTGACCTAGGGGCAAGTTGGGCCTCTTGCTCTCCCTGCTGCCCTGAGGCTGCTGGGCCAAAGAGGTCTTGGGCATCCAGCCCCTTGCTTGTCCCTTCCCTCTGACGAGGCCCTCTGAGCTCCAGCACCTTGCAGTGTGGAGACAGCACCTGCCAGCAATCTCCTCTCCAAGGAGGCCTGAACCGAGGCCTAGGCCCAGGGAAAAGGCACCAGCGGGGTTGAGCCAGGGGAGGCGCACGGGCATGTCTGGACCCTGTCCCCGCAGCCTGCCCCTTGGTGGGGCAGTACCCCCGGAGGCCAGGAAGGTCTGGGCAAGGCTGGCCAGGGGCAGGGGCCCTGCTGGGTCCTGCCCCTGGCCTGTGAGGCCTCTGAGCACAACCGGCCCTCTCCCACTGGAAGACCTCCCCAGCTGCCTCCAAAGTCCTGTTTGCAAACACTCCCGCCCGCTGTGCACGCCAGGCTCGCACAATGCTCCCAAGCCCGGGAGAAAAGCGCTTCGGGGTGGTGCTCTCTCCGGGCCCTTGCCCCTGAGCCTGGGGGCCAGGCAGTGGGTCCACACTCCCAGACCAAGGCAGAACCACATGCACACGTCTGTTCCTGACCCCTGCACCGGCAGAGAGCTCGGGGGAGCCAGAGTCTGTCAGGCAGCTGCTGGGCTGGCCGCCTGTGTGGGAAGGGGCAGAGCCGACCTAGGGGCAAGTTGGGCCTCTTCCTCTCCCTGCTGCCCTGAGGCTGCTGGGCCAAAGAGGTCTTGGGCATCCAGCCCCTTGCTGGTCCCTTCCCTCTGACGAGGCCCTCTGAGCTCCAGCACCTTGCAGTGTGGAGACAGCCCCTGCCAGCAACCTCCTCTCCAATGAGGCCTCAACCGAGGCCTAGGCCCAGGGGAAAGGCACCAGCGGGGATGAGCCTGGGGAGGCGCCCGGGCATGTCTGGACCCAGTCCCCGCAGCCTGCCCCTTGGTGGGGCAGTACCACTGGAGGCCAGGAAGGTCTGGGCAAGGCTGACCAGGGGCAGGGGACCTGCTGGGTCCTGCCCCTGGCCTGTGGGGCCTCTGAGCACAACCGGGCCTCTCCCACTGGAAGACCTCCCCGGCTGCCTCCAAAGGCCGTTTTGCACGCACTCCCGCCCACTCTTCCCACCAAGCGCGCACAATGCTCCCAAGCCCGGGAGAAAAGCGCTTCGGGGTGGTGCTCTCTCCGGGCCCTTGCCCCTGAGACTGGGGTCCAGGCAGGGGGTCCACACTCCCAGGCCAAGGCAGAACCACATGCACACGTCTGTTCCTGACCCCTGCACCGGCAGAGAGCTCGGGGGAGCCAGAGTCTGTCAGGCAGCTGCTGGGCTGGCCGCCTTTGTGGGAAGGGGCAGAGCCGACCTAGGGGCAAGTAGGGCCTCTTGCTCTCCCTGCTGCCCTGAGGCTGCTGGGCCAAAGAGGTCTTGGGCATCCAGCCCTTTGCTTGTCCCTTCCCTCTGACGAGGCCCTCTGAGCTCCAGCACCTTGCAGTGTGGAGACAGCCCCTGCCAGCAACCTCCTCTCCAAGGAGGCCTCAACCGAGACCTAGGACCAGGGGAAAGGCACCAGCGGGGATGAGCCTGGGGAGGCGCCCAGGCATGTCTGGACCCAGTCCCCGCAGCCTGCCCCTTGGTGGGGCAGTACCCCCGGAGGCCAGGAAGGTCTGGGAAAGTCTGGCCAGGGGCAGGGGACCTGCTGGGTCCTGCCCCTGGCCTGTGGGGCCTCTGAGCACAACCGGCCCTCTCCCACTGGAAGACCTCCCCGGCTGCCTCCAAAGTCCTGTTTGCCAACACTCCCACCCGCTGTTCACGCCAGACTTGCACAATGCTCCCAAGCCCGGGAGAAAAGCGCTTCGGGGTGGTGCTCTCTCCGGGCCCTTGCCCCTGAGCCTGGGGGCAAGGCATGGGGAACACACTCCCAGGCCAAGGCAGAACCACATGCCCACGTCTGTTCCTGTCCCCTGCACCGACAGAGAGCTTGGGGTAGCCAGAGTCTGTCAGGCAGCTGCTGGGTTGGCCGCCTGTGTGGGAAGGGGCAGAGCCGCCCTAGGGGCAAGTTGGGCCTCTTGCTCTCCCTGCTGCCCTGAGGCTGCTGGGCCAAAGACCTCTTGGGCATCCAGCCCCTTACTGGTCCCTTCCCTCTGACGAGGCCCTCTGAGCTCCAGCACCTTGCAGTGTGGAGACAGCCCCTGCCAGCAACCTCCTCTCCAAGGAGGCCTCAACCGAGGCCTAGGCACAGGGGAAAGGCACCAGCGGGGATGAGCCTGGGGAGGCGCCCGAGCATGTCTGGACCCAGTCCCCGCAGCCTGCCCCTTGGTGGGGCAGTACCCCCGGAGGCCAGGAAAGTCTGGGAAAGGCTGGCCAGGGGCAGGGGACCTGCTGGGTCCTGCCCCTGGCCTGTGGGGCCTCTGAGCACAACCGGCCCTCTCCCACTGGAAGACCTCCCCGGCTGCCTCCAAAGGCCGGTTTGCAAGCGCTCCCGGCCACTGTTACCAGCAGGCGGGCACAATGCTCCTAAGCCCGGAAGAAAAGCGCTTCAGGGTGGTGCTCTCTCTGGGCCCTTGCCCCTGAGCCTGGGGGCAAGGCAGGGTGTCCACACTCCCAGGCCAAGGCAGAACCACATGCACACGTCTGACCTGCCCCCTGCACCGGCAGAGAGCTCGGGGGAGCCAGAGTCTCTCAGGCAGCTGCTGGGCTGGCCGCCTGTGTGGGAAGTGGCAGAGCCGACCTAGGGGCAAGTTGGGCCTCTTGCTCTCCCTGCTGCCCTGAGGCTGCTGGGCCAAAGAGGTCTTGGGCATCCAGCCCCTTGCTGGTCCCTTCCCTCTGACGAGGCCCTCTGAGCTCCAGCACCTTGCAGTGTGGAGACAGCCCCTGCCAGCAACCTCCTCTCCAAGGAGGCCTCAACCGAGGCCTAGGCCCAGGGGAAAGGCACCAGCGGGGATGAGCCTGGGGAGGCGCCCGGGCATGTCTGGACCCAGTCCCCGCAGCCTGCCCCTTGGTGGGGCAGTACCCCCGGAGGCCAGGAAGGTCTGGGCAAGGCTGTCCAGGGGCAGGGGCCCTGCTGGGTCCTGCCCCTGGCCTGTGGGGCCTCTGAGCACAACCGGCCCTCTCCCACTGGAAGAACTCCCCGGCTGCCTCCAAAGGCCAGTTTGCCAACACTCCCGCCCGCTGTTCCCGCCAGGCACGCACAATGCTCCCAAGCCCGGGAGAAAAGCGCTTCGGGGTGGTGCTCTCCTCGGGCCCTTGCCCCTGAGCCTGGGGGCCAGGCAGTTGGTCCACACTCCCAGACAAAGGCAGAACCACATGCACACGTCTGTTCCTGACCCCTGCACCGGCAGATAGCTCGGGGGAGCCAGAGTCTGTCAGGCAGCTGCTGGGCTGGCCGCCTGTGTGGGAAGGGGCAGAGCCGACCTAGGGGCAAGTTGGGCCTCTTCCTCTCCCTGGTGCCCTGAGGCTGCTGGGCCAAAGAGGTCTTGGGCATCCAGCCCCTTGCTGGTCCCTTCCCTCTGATGAGGCCCTCTGAGCTTCAGCACCTTGCAGTGTGGAGACAGCCCCTGCCAGCAACATCCTCTCCAAGGAGGCCTCAACCGAGGCCTAGGCCCAGGGGAAAGGCACCAGCGGGGATGAGCCTGGGGAGGCGCCCGGGCATGTCTGGACCCAGTCCCCGCAGCCTGCCCCTTGGTGGGGCAGTACCCCCGGAGGCCAGGAAGGTCTGGGCAAGGCTGGCCAGGGGCAGGGGCCCTGCTGGGTCCTCCCCATGGCCTGTGAGGCCTCTGAGCACAACCGGCCCTCTCCCACTGGAAGACCTCCCCGGCTGCCTCCAAAGGCCAGTTTGCCAACACTCCTGCCCGCTCTTCCCGCCAGGCACGCACAATGCTCCCAAGCCCGGGAGAAAAGCGCTTCGGTGTGGTGGTCTCTCCGGGCCCTTGCCCCTGAGCCTGGGGGCCAGGCAGGGGATCCACAGTCCCAGGCCAAGGCACAACAACATGCACACGTCTGTTCCTG
Organism: Dama dama; assembly: GCF_033118175.1. Taxonomy (NCBI): domain Eukaryota; kingdom Metazoa; phylum Chordata; class Mammalia; order Artiodactyla; family Cervidae; genus Dama; species Dama dama. Next base: position 793,730 of record NW_026871019.1, on the reverse strand, counting down.
CCCCTCCACCGGCAGAGAGCTGGGGGGAGCCAGAGTCTGTCAGGCAGCTGCTGGGCTGGCCGCCTGTGTGGGAAGGGGCAGAGCCGACCTAGGGGCAAGTTGGGCCTCTTGCTCTCCCTGCTGCCCTGAGGCTGCTGGGCCAAAGAGGTCTTGGGCATCCAGCCCCTTGCTGGTCCCTTCCCTCTGACGAGGCCCTCTGAGCTCCAGCACCTTGCAGTGTGGAGACAGCCCCTGCCAGCAACCTCCTCTCCAAGGAGGCCTCAACCTAGGCCTAGGCCCAAGGGAAAGGCACCAGCGGGGATGAGCCAGTGGAGGCGCACGGGCATATCAGGACCCAGTCCACGCAGCCTGCCCCTTGGTGGGGCAGTACCCCCGGAGGCCAGGAAGGTCTGGGCAAGGCTGGCCAGGGGCAGGGTCCCTGCTGGGTCCTGCCCCTGGCCTGTGGGGCCTCTGAGCACAACCGGCCCTCTCCCACTGGAAGACCTCCCCGGCTGCCTCCAAAGGCGGGTTTGCCAACACTCCCGCCCGCTGTTCCCGCCAGGCACGCACAACGCTCCCAAGGCCAGGAGAAAAGCGCTTCGGGGTGTTGCTCTCTCCGGGCCCTTGCCCCTGAGCCTGGGGTCCAGGTAGTGGGTCCACACTCCCAGACCAAGGCAGAACCACATGCACACGTCTGTTCCTGACCCCTGCACCGGCAGAGAGCTCGGGGGAGCCAGAGTCTGTCAGGCAGCTGCTGGGTTGGCTGCCTGTGTGGGAAGGGGCAGAGCCGACCTAGGGGCAAGTTGGGCCTCTTGCTCTCCCTGCTGCCCTGAGGCTGCTGGGCCAAAGAGGTCTTGGGCATCCAGCCCCTTGCTGGTCCCTTCCCTCTGACGAGGCCCTCTGAGCTCCAGCACCTTGCAGTGTGGAGACAGCCCCTGCCAGCAACCTCCTCTCCAAGGAGGCATCAACCGAGGCCTATGCCCAGGGGAAAGGCACCAGCGGGGATGAGCCTGGGGAGGCGCCCAGGCATGTCTGGTCCCAGTCCCCGCAGCCTGCCCCTTGGTGGGGCAGTACCCCCGGAGGCCAGGAAGGTCTGGGCAAGGCTGGCCAGGGGCAGGGGCCCTGCTGGGTCCTGCCCCTGGCCTGTGGGGCCTCTGAGCACAACCGGCCCTCTCCCACTGGAAGAACTCCCCGGCTGACTCCAAAGGCCAGTTTGCCAACACTCCCGCCCGCTGTTCCCGCCAGGCACGCACAATGCTCCCAAGCCCGGGAGAAAAGCACTTCGGGGTGGTGCTCTCCTCGGGCCTTTGCCCCTGAGCCTGGGGGCCAGGCAGTTGGTCCACACTCCCAGACCAAGGCAGAACCACATGCACACGTCTGTTCCTGACCCCTGCACCGGCAGAGAGCTCGGGGGAGCCAGAGTCTGTCAGGCAGCTGCTGGGCTGGCCGCCTGTGTGGGAAGGGGCAGAGCCGACCTAGGGGCAAGTTGGGCCTCTTGCTCTCCCTGCTGCACTGAGGCTGCTGGGCCAAAGAGGTCTTGGGCATCCAGCCCCTTGCTGGTCCCTTCCCTCTGACGAGGCCCTCTGAGCTCTAGCACCTTGCAGTGTGGAGACAGCCCCTGCCAGCAACATCCTCTCCAAGGAGGCCTCAACCGAGGCCTAGGCCCAGGGGAAAGGCACCAGCGGGGATGAGCCTGGGGAGGCGCCCGGGCATGTCTGGACCCAGTCCCCGCAGCCTGCCCCTTGGTGGGGCAGTACCCCCGGAGGCCAGGAAGATCTCGGCAAGGCTGGCCAGGGGCAGGGGCCCTGCTGGGTCCTCCCCATGGCCTGTGGGGCCTCTGAGCACAACCGGCCCTCTCCCACTGGAAGACCTCCCCGGCTGCCTCCAAAGGCCAGTTTGCCAACACTCCTGCCCGCTCTTCCCGCCAGGCACGCACAATGCTCCCAAGCCCGGGAGAAAAGCGCTTCGGGCTGGTGCTCTCTCCGGGCCCTTGCCCCTGAGCCTGTGGGCAAGGCAGGGGGAACACACTCCCAGACCAAGGCAGAAACACATGCACACGTCTGGTCCTGTCCCCTGCACCGGCAGAGAGCTCGGGGGAGCCAGAGTCTCTCAGGCAGGTGCTGGGCTGGCCGCCTGTGTGGGAAGGGGCAGAGCCGCCCTAGGGGCAAGTTGGGCCTCTTGCTCTCCCTGCTGCCCTGAGGCTGCAGGGCCAAAGACGTCTTGGGCATCCAGCCCCTTACTGGTCCCTTCCCTCTGACGAGGCCCTCTGAGCTCCAGCACCTTGCAGTGTGGAGACAGCCCCTGCCAGCAATCTCCTCTCCAAGGAGGCCTCAACCGAGGCCTAGGCCCAGGGGAAAGGCACCAGCGGGGTTGAGCCAGGGGAGGCGCCCGGGCATGTCTGGACCCTGTCCCCGCAGCCTGCCCCTTGGTGGGTCAGTACCCCCGGAGGCCAGGAAGGTCTGGGCAAGGCTGGCCAGGGGCAGGGGCCCTGCTGGGTCCTGCCCCTGGCCTGTGGGGCCTCTGAGCACAACCGGCCCTCTCCCACTGGAAGACCTCCCCGGCTGCCTCCAAAGGCCGGTTTGCAAGCACTCCCGCCCACTGTTCCCGCCAGGCGCGCACAATGCTCCCAAGCCCGGGAGAAAAGCGCTTCGGGGTGGTGGTCTCTCCGGGCCCTTGCCCCTGAGCCTGGGGGCCAGGCAGGGGGTCCACAGTCCCAGGCCAAGGCACAACAACATGCACACGTCTGTTCCTGCCCCCTCCACCGGCAGAGAGCTGGGGGGAGCCAGAGTCTGTCAGGCAGCTGCTGGGCTGGCCGCCTGTGTGGGAAGGGGCAGAGCCGACCTAGGGGCAAGTTGGGCCTCTTGCTCTCCCTGCTGCCCTGAGGCTGCTGGGCCAAAGACGTCTTGGGCATCCAGCCCCTTGCTGGTCCCTTCCCTCTGACGAGGCCCTCTGAGCTCCAGCACCTTGCAGTGTGGAGACAGCCCCTGCCAGCAACCTCCTCTCCAAGGAGGCCTCAACCGAGGCCTAGGCACAGGGGAAAGGCACCAGCGGGGATGAGCCTGGGGAGGCGCCCGGGCATGTCTGGACCCAGTCCCCGCAGCCTGCCCCTTGGTGGGGCAGTACCCCCGGAGGCCAGGAAGGTCTGGGCAAGGCTGGCCAGGGGCAGGGTCCCTGCTGGGTCCTGCCCCTGGCCTGTGGGGCCTCTGAGCACAACCGGGCCTCTCCCACTGGAAGACCTCCCCGGCTGCCTCCAAAGGCGGGTTTGCCAACACTCCCGCCCGCTGTTCCGCCAGGCACGCACAACGCTCCCAAGGCCAGGAGAAAAGCGCTTCGGGGTGTTGCTCTCTCCGGGCCCTTGCCCCTGAGCCTGGGGTCCAGGCAGTGGGTCCACACTCCCAGACCAAGGCAGAACTACATGCACACGTCTGTTCCTGACCCCTGCACCGGCAGAGAGCTCGGGGGAGCCAGAGTCTGTCAGGCAGCTGCTGGGTTGGCTGCCTATGTGGGAAGGGGCAGAGCCGACCTAGGGGCAAGTTGGGCCTCTTGCTCTCCCTGCTGCCCTGAGGCTGCTGGGCCAAAGAGGTCTTGGGCATCCAGCCCCTTGCTGGTCCCTTCCCGCTGACGAGGCCCTCTGAGCTCCAGCACCTTGCAGTGTGGAGACAGCCCCTGCCAGCAACCTCCTCTCCAAGGAGGCATCAACCGAGGCCTAGGCCCAGGGGAAAGGCACCAGCGGGGATGATCCTGGGGAGGCGCCCGGGCATGTCTGGACCCAGTCCCCGCAGCCTGCCCCTTGGTGGGGCAGTACCCCCGGAGGCCAGGAAGGTCTGGGCAAGGCTGGCCAGGGGCAGGGGACCTGCTGGGTCCTGCCCCTGGCCTGTGAGGCCTCTGAGCACAACCGGCCCTCTCCCACTGGAAGACCTCCACGGCTGCCTCCAAAGTCCTGTTTGCAAACACTCCCGCCCGCTGTTCACGCCAGGCTCGCACAATGCTCCCAAGCCCGTGAGGAAAGCGTTTCGGGGTGGTGCTCTCTCCGGGCCCTTGCCCCTGAGCCTGGGGGCAAGGCAGGGGGAACACACTCCCAGGCCAAGGCAGAACCACATGCCCACGTCTGTTCCTGTCCCCTTCACCGGCAGAGAGCTTGGGGGAGCCAGAGTCTGTCAGGCAGCTGCTGGGTTGGCCGCCTGTGTGGGAAGGGGCAGAGCCGCCCTAGGGGCAAGTTGGGCCTCTTACTCTCCCTGCTGCCCTGAGGCTGCTGGGCCAAAGACGTCTTGGGCATCCAGCCCCTTACTGGTCCCTTCCCTCTGACGAGGCCCTCTGAGCTCCAGCACCTTGCAGTGTGGAGACAGCCCCTGCCAGCAACCTCCTCTCCAAGGAGGCCTCAACCGAGGCCTAGGCCCAGGGGAAAGGCACCAGCGGGGATGAGCCTGGGGAGGCGCCCGGGCATGTCTGGACCCAGGCCCCGCAGCCTGCCCCTAGGTGGGGCAGTACCCCCGGAGGCCAGGAAGGTCTGGGCAAGGCTGGCCAGGGGCAGGGGCCCTGCTGCGTCCTGCCCCTGGCCTGTGGGGCCTCTGAGCACAACCGGCCCTCTCCCACTGGAAGACCTCCCCGGCTGCCTCCAAAGGCCGGTTTGCAAGCGCTCCCACCCACTGTTCCCAGCAGGCGTGCACAATGCTCCCAAGCCCGGGAGAAAAGCGCTTCAGGGTGGTGCTCTCTCCGGGCCCTTGCCCCTGAGCCTGGGGGCAAGGCAGGGTGTCCACACTCCCAGAACAAGGCAGAACCACATGCACACGTCTGATCTGCCCCCTGCACCGGCAGAGAGCTCGGGGGAGCCAGAGTCTGTCAGGCAGCTGCTGGGCTGGCCGCCTGTGTGGGAAGGGGCAGAGCCAACCTAGGGGCAAGTTGGGCCTCTTGCTCTCCCTGCTGCCCTGAGGCTGCTGGGCCAAAGAGGTCTTGGGCATCCAGCCCCTTGCTGGTCCCTTCCCTCTGACGAGGCCCTCTGAGCTCCAGCACCTTGCAGTGTGGAGACAGCCCCTGCCAGCAACCTCCTCTCCAAGGAGGCATCAACCGAGGCCTATGCCCAGGGGAAAGGCACCAGCGGGGATGAGCCTGGGGAGGCGCCCGGGCATGTCTGGACCCAGTCCCCGCAGCCTGCCCCTTGGTGGGGCAGTACCCCCGGAGGCCAGGAAGGTCTGGGCAAGGCTGGCCAGGGGCAGGGGACCTGCTGGGTCCTGCCCCTGGCCTGTGAGGCCTCTGAGCACAACAGGCCCTCTCCCACTGGAAGACCTCCACGGCTGCCTCCAAAGTCCTGTTTGCAAACACTCCCGCCCGCTGTTCACGCCAGGCTCGCACAATGCTCCCAAGCCCGTGAGGAAAGCGTTTCGGGGTGGTGCTCTCTCCGGGCCCTTGCCCCTGAGCCTGGGGGCAAGGCAGGGGGAACACACTCCCAGGCCACGGCAGAACCACATGCACACGTCTGTTCCTGTCCCCTTCACCGGCAGAGAGCTTGGGGGAGCCAGAGTCTGTCAGGCAGCTGCTGGGTTGGCCGCCTGTGTGGGAAGGGGCAGAGCCGCCCTAGGGGCAAGTTGGGCCTCTTGCTCTCCCTGCTGCCCTGAGGCTGCTGGGCCAAAGACGTCTTGGGCATCCAGCCCCTTACTGGTCCCTTCCCTCTGACGAGGCCCTCTGAGCTCCAGCACCTTGCAGTGTGGAGACAGCCCCTGCCAGCAACCTCCTCTCCAAGGAGGCCTCAAGCGAGGCCTAGGCCCAGGGGAAAGGCACCAGCGGGGATGAGCCTGGGGAGGCGCCCGGGCATGTCTGGACCCAGGCCCCGCAGCCTGCCCCTTGGTGGGGCAGTACCCCCGGAGGCCAGGAAGGTCTGGGCAAGGCTGGCCAGGGGCAGGGGCCCTGCTGCGTCCTGCCCCTGGCCTGTGGGGCCTCTGAGCACAACCGGCCCTCTCCCACTGGAAGACCTCCCCGGCTGCCTCCAAAGGCCGGTTTGCAAGCGCTCCCGCCCACTGTTCCCAGCAGGCGTGCACAATGCTCCCAAGCCCGGGAGAAAAGCGCTTCAGGGTGGTGCTCTCTCCGGGCCCTTGCCCCTGAGCCTGGGGGCAAGGCAGGGTGTCCACACTCCCAGAACAAGGCAGAACCACATGCACACGTCTGATCTGCCCCCTGCACCGGCAGAGAGCTCGGGGGAGCCAGAGTCTGTCAGGCAGCTGCTGGGCTGGCCGCCTGTGTGGGAAGGGGCAGAGCCAACATAGGGGCAAGTTGGGCCTCTTGCTCTCCCTGCTGCCCTGAGGCTGCTGGGCCAAAGAGGTCTTGGGCATCCAGCCCCTTGCTGGTCCCTTCCCTCTGACGAGGCCCTCTGAGCTCCAGCACCTTGCAGTGTGGAGACAGCCCCTGCCAGCAACCTCCTCTCCAAGGAGGCCTCAACCGAGGCCTAGGCCCAGGGGAAAGGCACCAGCGGGGATGAGCCTGGGGAGGCGCCCGGGGATGTCTGGACCCAGTCCCCGCTGCCTGCCCCTTGGTGGGGCAGTACCCCCGGAGGCCAGGAAGGTCTCGGCAAGGCTGCCAGGGGCAGGGACACTGCTGGGTCCTGCCCCTGGCCTGTGGGACGTCTGAGCACAACCGGCACTCTCCCGCTGGAAGACCTCCCCGTCTGCCTCGAAAGGCCGGTTTGCAAGCACTCCCGCCCGCTGTTCCCGCCAGGCACGCACAACGCTCCCAAGGCCAGGAGAAAATCGCTTCGGGGTGTTGCTCTCTCCGGGCCCTTGCCCCTGAGCCTGGGGTCCAGGCAGTGGGTCCACACTCCCAGACCAAGGCAGAACCACATGCACACGTCTGTTCCTGACCCCTGCACCGGCAGAGAGCTCGGGGGAGCCAGAGTCTGTCAGGCAGCTGCTGGGTTGGCTGCCTGTGTGGGAAGGGGCAGAGCCGACCTAGGGGCAAGTTGGGCCTCTTGCTCTCCCTGCTGCCCTGAGGCTGCTGGGCCAAAGAGGTCTTGGGCATCCAGCCCCTTCCTGGTCCCTTCCCGCTGACGAGGCCCTCTGAGCTCCAGCACCTTGCAGTGTGGAGACAGCCCCTGCCAGCAACCTCCTCTCCAAGGAGGCATCAACCGAGGCCTATGCCCAGGGGAAAGGCACCAGCGGGGATGAGCCTGGGGAGGCGCCCAGGCATGTCTGGACCCAGTCCCCGCAGCCTGCCCCTTGGTGGGGCAGTACCCCCGGAGGCCAGGAAGGTCTGGGCAAGGCTGGCCAGGGGCAGGGGACCTGCTGGGTCCTGCCCCTGGCCTGTGAGGCCTCTGAGCACAACCGGCCCTCTCCCACTGGAAGACCTCCACGGCTGCCTCCAAAGTCCTGTTTGCAAACACTCCCGCCCGCTGTTCACGCCAGGCTCGCACAATGCTCCCAAGCCCGTGAGAAAAGCGCTTCAGGGTGGTGCTCTCTCCGGGCCCTTGCCCCTGAGCCTGGGGGCAGGGCACGGGGAACACACTCCCAGGCCAAGGCAGAACCACATGCCCACGTCTGTTCCTGTCCCCTGCACCGGCAGAGAGCTTGGGGGAGCCAGAGTCTGTCAGGCAGGTGCTGGGCTGGCCGCCTGTGTGGGAAGGGGCAGAGCCGCCCTAGGGGCAAGTTGGGCCTCTTGCTCTCCCTGCTGCCCTGAGGCTGCTGGGCCAAAGACGTCTTGGGCATCCAGCCCCTTACTGGTCCCTTCCCTCTGACGAGGCCCTCTGAGCTCCAGCACCTTGCAGTGTGGAGACAGCCCCTGCCAGCAACCTCCTCTCCAAGGAGGCCTCAAGCGAGGCCTAGGCCCAGGGGAAAGGCACCAGCGGGGATGAGCCTGGGGAGGCGCCCGGGCATGTCTGGACCCAGGCCCCGCAGCCTGCCCCTTGGTGGGGCAGTACCCCCGGAGGCCAGGAAGGTCTGGGCAAGGCTGGCCAGGGGCAGGGGCCCTGCTGCGTCCTGCCCCTGGCCTGTGGGGCCTCTGAGCACAACCGGCCCTCTCCCACTGGAAGACCTCCCCGGCTGCCTCCAAAGGCCGGTTTGCAAGCGCTCCCGCCCACTGTTCCCAGCAGGCGTGCACAATGCTCCCAAGCCTGGGAGAAAAGCGCTTCAGGGTGGTGCTCTCTCCGGGCCCTTGCCCCTGAGCCTGGGGGCAAGGCAGGGTGTCCACACTCCCAGCATAAGGCAGAACCACATGCACACGTCTGATCTGCCCCCTGCACCGGCAGAGAGCTCGGGGGAGCCAGAGTCTGTCAGGCAGCTGCTGGGCTGGCCGCCTGTGTGGGAAGGGGCAGAGCCGACCTAGGGGCAAGTTGGGCCTCTTGCTCTCCCTGCTGCCCTGAGGCTGCTGGGCCAAAGAGGTCTTGGGCATCCAGTCCCTTACTGGTCCCTTCCCTCTGACGAGGCCCTCTGAGCTCCAGCACCTTGCAGTGTGGAGACAGCCCCTGCCAGCAACATCCTCTCCAAGGAGGCCTCAACCGAGGCCTAGGCCCAGGGGAAAGGCACCAGCGGGGATGAGCCTGGGGAGGCGCCCGGGCATGTCTGGACCCAGTCCCCGCAGCCTGCCCCTTGGTGGGGCAGTACCCCCGGAGGCCAGGAAGGTCTGGGCAAGGCTGGCCAGGGGCAGGGGACCTGCTGGGTCCTCCCCCTGGCCTGTGGGTCCTCTGAGCACAACCGGCCCTCTCCCACTGGAAGACCTCCCCGGCTGCCTCCAAAGGCCGGTTTGCAAGCACTCCCGCCCACTGTTCCCACCAAGCGTGCACAATTCTCCCAAGCCCGGGAGAAAAGCGCTTCGGGGTGGTGCTCTCTCCGGGCCCTTGCCCCTGAACCTGGGGGCCAGGCAGTTGGTCCACACTCGGAGACCAAGGCAGAACCACATGCACACGTCTGTTCCTGACCCCTGCACCGGCAGAGAGCTCGGGGGAGCCAGAGTCTGTCAGGCAGCTGCTGGGCTGGCCGCCTGTGTGGGAAGGGGCAGAGCCGACCTAGGGGCAAGTTGGGCCTCTTCCTCTCCCTGCTGCCCTGAGGCTGCTGGGCCAAAGAGGTCTTGGGCATCCAGCCCCTTGGTGGTCCCTTCCCTCTGACGAGGCCCTCTGAGCTCCAGCACCTTGCAGTGTGCAGACAGCCCCTGCCGGCAACCTCCTCTCCAAGGAGGCCTCAACCGAGACCTAGGCCCAGGGGAAAGGCACCAGCGGGGATGAGCCTGGGGAGGCGCCCGGGCATGTCTGGACCCAGTCCCCGCAGCCTGCCCCTTGGTGGGGCAGTACCACTGGAGGCCAGGAAGGTCTGGGCAAGGCTGACCAGGGGCAGGGGACCTGCTGGGTCCTGCCCCTGGCCTGTGGGGCCTCTGAGCACAACCGGGCCTCTCCCACTGGAAGACCTCCCCGGCTGCCTCCAAAGTCCTGTTTGCCAACACTCCCACCCGCTGTTCACGCCAGACTTGCACAATGCTCCCAAGCCCGGGAGAAAAGCGCTTCGGGGTGGTGCTCTCTCCGGGCCGTTGCCCCTGAGCCTGGGGGCAAGGCATGGGGAACACACTCCCAGGCCAAGGCAGAACCACATGCCCACGTCTGTTCCTGTCCCCTGCACCGGCAGAGAGCTTGGGGTAGCCAGAGTCTGTCAGGCAGCTGCTGGGTTGGCCGCCTGTGTGGGAAGGGGCAGAGCCGCCCTAGGGGCAAGTTGGGCCTCTTGCTCTCCCTGCTGCCCTGAGGCTGCTGGGCCAAAGAGGTCTTGGGCATCCAGCCCCTTACTGGTCCCTTCCCTCTGACGAGGCCCTCTGAGCTCCAGCACCTTGCAGTGTGGAGACAGCCCCTGCCAGCAACCTCCTCTCCAAGGAGGCCTCAACCGAGGCCTAGGCCCAGGGGAAAGGCACCAGCGGGGATGAGCCTGGGGAGGCGCCCGAGCATGTCTGGACCCAGTCCCCGCAGCCTGCCCCTTGGTGGGGCAGTACCCCCGGAGGCCAGGAAGGTCTGGGAAAGGCTGGCCAGGGGCAGGGGACCTGCTGGGTCCTGCCCCTGGCCTGTGGGGCCTCTGAGCACAACCGGCCCTCTCCCACTGGAAGAACTCCCCGGCTGCCTCCAAAGGCCGGTTTGCAAGCGCTCCCGGCCACTGTTACCAGCAGGCGGGCACAATGCTCCCAAGCCCGGAAGAAAAGCGCTTCAGGGTGGTGCTCTCTCTGGGCCCTTGCCCCTGAGCCTGGGGGCAAGGCAGGGTGTCCACACTCCCAGGCCAAGGCAGAACCACATGCACACGTCTGACCTGCCCCCTGCACCGGCAGAGAGCTCGGGGGAGCCAGAGTCTGTCAGGCAGCTGCTGGGCTGGCCGCCTGTGTGGGAAGGGGCAGAGCCGACCTAGGGGCAAGTTGGGCCTCTTGCTCTCCCTGCTGCCCTGAGGCTGCTGGGCCAAAGAGGTCTTGGGCATCCAGCCCCTTGCTGGTCCCTTCACTCTGACGAGGCCCTCTGAGCTCTAGCACCTTGCAGTGTGGAGACAGCCCCTGCCAGCAACATCCTCTCCAAGGAGGCCTCAACCGAGGCCTAGGCCCAGGGGAAAGGCACCAGCGGGGATGAGCCTGGGGAGGCGCCCGGGCATGTCTGGACCCAGTCCCCGCAGCCTGCCCCTTGGTGGGGCAGTAACCCCGGAGGCCAGGAAGATCTGGGCAATGCTGGCCAGGGGCAGGAGCCCTGCTGGGTCCTCCCCATGGCCTGTGGGGCCTCTGAGCACAACCGGCCCTCTCCCACTGGAAGACCTCCCCGGCTGCCTCCAAAGGCCAGTTTGCCAACACTCCTGCCCGCTCTTCCCGCCAGGCACGCACAATGCTCCCAAGCCCGGGAGAAAAGCGCTTCGGGGTGGTGCTCTCTCCGGGCCCTTGCCCCTGAGCCTGTGGGCAAGGCAGGGGGAACACACTCCCAGACCAAGGCAGAAACACATGCACACGTCTGGTCCTGTCCCCTGCACCGGCAGAGAGCTCGGGGGAGCCAGAGTCTCTCAGGCAGGTGCTGGGCTGGCCGCCTGTGTGGGAAGGGGCAGAGGCGCCCTAGGGGCAAGTTGGGCCTCTTGCTCTCCCTGCTGCCCTGAGGCTGCAGGGCCAAAGACGTCTTGGGCATCCAGCCCCTTACTGGTCCCTTCCCTCTGACGAGGCCCTCTGAGCTCCAGCACCTTGCAGTGTGGAGACAGCCCCTGCCAGCAATCTCCTCTCCAAGGAGGCCTCAACCGAGGCCTAGGCCCAGGGGAAAGGCACCAGCGGGGTTGAGCCAGGGGAGGCGCCCGGGCATGTCTTGACCCTGTCCCCGCAGCCTGCCCCTTGGTGGGGCAGTACCCCCGGAGGCCAGGAAGGTCTGGGCAAGGCTGGCCAGGGGCAGGGGCCCTGCTGGGTCATGCCCCTGGCCTGTGGGGCCTCTGAGCACAACCGGCCCTCTCCCACTGGAAGACCTCCCCGGCTGCCTCCAAAGGCCGGTTTGCAAGCACTCCCGCCCACTGTTCCCGCCAGGCGCGCACAATGCTCCCAAGCCCGGGAGAAAAGCGCTTCGGGGTGGTGGTCTCTCCGGGCCCTTGCCCCTGAGCCTGGGGGCCAGGCAGGGGGTCCACAGTCCCAGGCCAAGGCACAACAACATGCACACGTCTGTTCCTGCCCCCTCCACCGGCAGAGAGCTGGGGGGAGCCAGAGTCTGTCAGGCAGCTGCTGGGCTGGCCGCCTGTGTGGGAAGGGGCAGAGCCGACCTAGGGGCAAGTTGGGCCTCTTGCTCTCCCTGCTGCCCTGAGGCTGCTGGGACAAAGACGTCTTGGGCATCCAGCCCCTTGCTGGTCCCTTCCCTCTGACGAGGCCCTCTGAGCTCCAGCACCTTGCAGTGTGGAGACAGCCCCTGCCAGCAACCTCCTCTCCAAGGAGGCCTCAACCGAGGCCTAGGCACAGGGGAAAGGCACCAGCGGGGATGAGCCTGGGGAGGCGCCCGGGCATGTCTGGACCCAGTCCCCGCAGCCTGCCCCTTGGTGGGGCAGTACCCCCGGAGGCCAGGAAGGTCTGGGAAAGGCTGGCCAGGGGCAGGGGACCTGCTGGGTCCTGCCCCTGGCCTGTGGGGCCTCTGAGCACAACCGGCCCTCTCCCACTGGAAGACCTCCCCGGCTGCCTCCAAAGGCGGGTTTGCCAACACTCCCGCCCTCTGTTCCGCCAGGCACGCACAACGCTCCCAAGGCCAGGAGAAAAGCGCTTCGGGGTGTTGCTCTCTCCGGGCCCTTGCCCCTGAGCCTGGGGTCCAGGCAGTGGGTCCACACTCCCAGACCAAGGCAGAACTACATGCACACGTCTGTTCCTGACCCCTGCACCGGCAGAGAGCTCGGGGGAGCCAGAGTCTGTCAGGCAGCTGCTGGGTTGGCTTCCTATGTGGGAAGGGGCAGAGCCGACCTAGGGGCAAGTTGGGCCTCTTGCTCTCCCTGCTGCCCTGAGGCTGCTGGGCCAAAGAGGTCTTGGGCATCCAGCCCCTTGCTGGTCCCTTCCCGCTGACGAGGCCCTCTGAGCTCCAGCACCTTGCAGTGTGGAGACAGCCCCTGCCAGCAACCTCCTCTCCAAGGAGGCATCAACCGAGGCCTAGGCCCAGGGGAAAGGCACCAGCGGGGATGAGCCTGGGGAGGCGCCCGGGCATGTCTGGACCCAGTCCCCGCAGCCTGCCCCTTGGTGGGGCAGTACCCCCGGAGGCCAGGAAGGTCTGGGCAAGGCTGGCCAGGGGCAGGGGACCTGCTGGGTCCTGCCCCTGGCCTGTGAGGCCTCTGAGCACAACCGGCCCTCTCCCACTGGAAGACCTCCACGGCTGCCTCCAAAGTCCTGTTTGCAAGCACTCCCGCCCACTGTTCCCGCCAGGCTCGCACAATGCTCCCAAGCCCGTGACGAAAGCGCTTCGGGGTGGTGCTCTCTCCGGGCCCTTGCCCCTGAGCCTGGGGGCAAGGCAGGGGGAACACACTCTCAGGCCAAGGCAGAACCACATGCCCACGTCTGTTCCTGTCCCCTTCACCGGCAGAGAGCTTGGGGGAGCCAGAGTCTGTCAGGCAGCTGCTGGGTTGGCCGCCTGTGTGGGAAGGGGCAGAGCCGCCCTAGGGGCAAGTTGGGCCTCTTGCTCTCCCTGCTGCCCTGAGGCTGCTGGGCCAAAGACGTCTTGGGCATCCAGCCCCTTACTGGTCCCTTCCCTCTGACGAGGCCCTCTGAGCTCCAGCACCTTGCAGTGTGGAGACAGCCCCTGCCAGCAACCTCCTCTCCAAGGAGGCCTCAACCGAGGCCTAGGCCCAGGGGAAAGGCACCAGCGGGGATGAGCCTGGGGAGGCACCCGGGCATGTCTGGACCCAGGCCCCGCAGCCTGCCCCTTGGTGGGGCAGTACCCCCGGAGGCCAGGAAGGTCTGGGCAAGGCTGGCCAGGGGCAGGGGCCCTGCTGCGTCCTGCCCCTGGCCTGTGGGGCCTCTGAGCACAACCGGCCCTCTCCCACTGGAAGACCTCCCCGGCTGCCTCCAAAGGCCGGTTTGCAAGCGCTCCCGCCCACTGTTCCCAGCAGGCGTGCACAATGCTCCCAAGCCCGGGAGAAAAGCGCTTCAGGGTGGTGCTCTCTCCGGGCCCTTGCCCCCGAGCCTGGGGGCAAGGCAGGGTGTCCACACTCCCAGAACAAGGCAGAACCACATGCACACGTCTGATCTGCCCCCTGCACCGGCAGAGAGCTCGGGGGAGCCAGAGTCTGTCAGGCAGCTGCTGGGCTGGCCGCCTGTGTGGGAAGGGGCAGAGCCAACCTAGGGGCAAGTTGGGCCTCTTGCTCTCCCTGCTGCCCTGAGGCTGCTGGGCCAAAGAGGTCTTGGGCATCCAGCCCCTTGCTGGTCCCTTCCCTCTGACGAGGCCCTCTGAGCTCCAGCACCTTGCAGTGTGGAGACAGCCCCTGCCAGCAACCTCCTCTCCAAGGAGGCCTCAACCGAGGCCTAGGCCCAGGGGAAGGGCACCAGCGGGGATGAGCCTGGGGAGGCGCCCGGGGATGTCTGGACCCAGTCCCCGCAGCCTGCCCCTTGGTGGGGCAGTACCCCCGGAGGCCAGGAAGGTCTCGGCAAGGCTGCCAGGGGCAGGGACACTGCTGGGTCCTGCCCCTGGCCTGTGGGACGTCTGAGCACAACCGGCACTCTCCCGCTGGAAGACCTCCCCGTCTGCCTCGAAAGGCCGGTTTGCAAGCACTCCCGCCCGCTGTTCCCGCCAAGCACGCACAACGCTCCCAAGGCCAGGAGAAAAGCGCTTCGGGGTGTTGCTCTCTCCGGGCCCTTGCCCCTGAGCCTGGGGTCCAGGCAGTGGGTCCACACTCCCAGACCAAGGCAGAACCACATGCACACGTCTGTTCCTGCCCCCTACACCGGCAGAGAGCTCGGGGGAGCCAGAGACTGTCAGGCTGCTGCTGGGCTGGCCGCCTCTGTGGGACGGGGCAGAGCCGACCTAGGGGCAAGTTGGGCCTCTTGCTCTCCCTGCTGCCCTGAGGCTGCTGGGTCAAAGAGGTCTTGGGCATCCAGCCCTTTGCTGGTCCCTTCCCTCTGACGAGGCCCTCTGAGCTCCAGCACCTTGCAGTGTGGAGACAGCCCCTGCCAGCAACCTCCTCTCCAAGGAGGCCTCAACCGAGGCCTAGGCCCAGGGGAAAGGCACCAGCGGGGATGAGCCTGGGGAGGCGCCCGGGGATGTCTGGACCCAGTCCCCGCAGCCTGCCCCTTGGTGGGGCAGTACCCCCGGAGGCCAGGAAGGTCTGGGCAAGGCTGGCCAGGGGCAGGGGCCCTGCTGGGTCCTGCCCCTGGCCTGTGAGGCCTCTGAGCACAACCGGCCCTCTCCCACTGGAAGACCTCCCCGGCTGCCTCCAAAGTCCTGTTTGCAAACACTCCCGCCCGCTGTTCACGCCAGGCTCGCACAATGCTCCCAAGCCCGGGAGAAAAGCGCATTGGGGTGGTTCTCTCTCCGGGCCCTTGCCCCTGAGCCTGGGGGCAAGGCACGGGGAACACACTCCCTGGCCAAGGCAGAACCACATGCCCACGTCTGTTCCTGTCCCCTGCACCGGCAGAGAGCTTGGGGGAGCCAGAGTCTGGCAGGCAGCTGCTGGGTTGGCTGCCTGTGTGGGAAGGGGCAGAGCCGACCTAGGGGCAAGTTGGGCCTCTTGCTCTCCCTGCTGCCCTGAGGCTGCTGGGCCAAAGACGTCTTGGGCATCCAGCCCCTTACTGGTCCCTTCCCTCTGACGAGGCCCTCTGAGCTCCAGCACCTTGCAGTGTGGAGACAGCCCCTGCCAGCAACCTCCTCTCCAAGGAGGCCTCAACCGAGGCCTAGGCCCAGGGGAAAGGCACCAGCGGGGATGAGCCAGGGGAGGCAACCGAGCATGTCTGGACCCAGTCCCCGCAGCCTGCCCCTTGGTGGGGCAGTACCCCCGGAGGCCAGGAAGGTCTGGGCAAGGCTGGCCAGGGGCAGGGGCCCTGCTGCGTCCTGCCCCTGGCCTGTGGGGCCTCTGAGCACAACCGGCCCTCTCCCACTGGAAGACCTCCCCGGCTGCCTCCAAAGGCTGGTTTGCAAGCGCTCCCGCCCACTGTTCCCAGCAGGCGTGCACAATGCTCCCAAGCCCGGGAGAAAAGCGCTTCAGGGTGGTGCTCTCTCCGGGCCCTTGCCCCTGAGCCTGGGGTCAAGGCACGGTGTCCACACTCCCAGGCCAAGTCAGAACCACATGCCCACGTCTGTTCCTGCCCCCTGCACCGGCAGAGAGCTCGGGGGAGCCAGAGTCTGTCAGGCAGCTGCTGGGCTGGCCGCCTGTGTGGGAAGGGGCAGAGCCGACCTAGGGGCAAGTTGGGCCTCTTGCTCTCCCTGCTGCCCTGAGGCTGCTGGGCCAAAGAGGTCTTGGGCATCCATCCCGTTGCTGGTCCCTTCCCTCTGACGAGGCCCTCTGAGCTCCAGCACCTTGCAGTGTGGAGACAGCCCCTGCCAGCAACCTCCTCTCCAAGGAGGCCTCAACCGAGGCCTAGGCCCAGGGGAAAGGCACCAGCGGGGATGAGCCTGGGGAGGCGCCCGGGCATGTCTGGGCCCATTCCCCGCAGCCTACCCCTTGGTGGGGCTGTAACCCCGGAGGCAGGAAGGTCTGGGCAAGGCTGGCCAGGGGCAGGGGCCCTGCTGGGTCCTGCCCCTGGCCTGTGGGGCCTCTGAGCACAACCGGCCCTCTCCCACTGGAAGACCTCCCCGGCTGCCTCCAAAGGCCGGTTTGCAAGCACTCCCGCCCACTGTTCCCACCAAGCGTGCACAATTCTCCCAAGCCCGGGAGAAAAGCGCTTCGGGGTGGTGCTCTCTCCGGGCCCTTGCACCTGAACCTGGGGGCCAGGCAGTTGGTCCACACTCGGAGACCAAGGCAGAACCACATGCACACGTCTGTTCCTGACCCCTGCACCGGCAGAGAGCTCGGGGGAGCCAGAGTCTGTCAGGCAGCTGCTGGGCTGGCCGCCTGTGTGGGAAGGGGCAGAGCCGACCTAGGGGCAAGTTGGGCCTCTTCCTCTCCCTGCTGCCCTGAGGCTGCTGGGCCAAAGAGGTCTTGGGCATCCAGCCCCTTGCTGGTCCCTTCCCTCTGATGAGGCCCTCTGAGCTCCAGCACCTTGCAGTGTGGAGACAGCCCCTGCCAGCAACCTCCTCTCCAAGGAGGCCTCAACCGAGGCCTAGGCCTAGGGGAAAGGCACCAGCGGGGATGAGCCTGGGGAGGCGCCCGGCCATGTCTGGACCCAGTCCCCGCAGCCTGCCCCTTGGTGGGGCAGTACCCCCGGAAGCCAGGAAGGTCTCGGCAAGGCTGCCAGGGGCAGGGACACTGCTGGGTCCTGCCCCTGGCCTGTTGGGCGTCTGAGCACAACCGGCACTCTCCCGCTGGAAGACCTCCCCGTCTGCCTCCAAAAGACGGTTTGCAAGCACTCCCACCCGCTGTTCCCCCAGGCACGCACAATGCTCCCAAGCCCGGGAGAAAAGCGCTTCGGGGTGGTGCTCTCTCCGGGCCCTTGCCCCTGAGCCTGGGGCCAGGCAGGGGGAACACACTCCCAGGCCAATGGAGAACGACATGCACACGTCTGTTCCTGCCCCCTACACCGGCAGAGAGCTCGGGGGAGCCAGAGACTGCCAGGCTGCGGCTGGGCAGGCTGCCTGTGTGGGACGGGGCAGAGCCGACCTAGGGGCAAGTTGGGCCTCTTGCTCTCCCTGCTGCCCTGAGGCTGCTGGGTCAAAGAGGTCTTGGGCATCCAGCCCTTTGCTGGTGCCTTCCCTCTGACGAGGCCCTCTGAGCTCCAGCACCTTGCAGTGTGGAGACAGCCCCTGCCAGCAACCTCCTCTCCAAAGAGGCCTCAACCGAGGACTACACCCAGGGGAAAGGCATCAGCGGGGATGATCCTGGGGAGGCGCACGGACATGTCTGGACCCAGTCTCCGCAGCCTGCCCCTTGGTGGGGCAGTATCCCCGGAGGCCAGGAAGGTCTGGGCAAGTCTGGCCAGGGGCAGGGGCCCTGCTGGGTCCTGACCCTGGCCTGTGGGGCCTCTGAGCACAACCGGCCCTCTCCCACTGGAAGACCTCCCCGGCTGCCTCCAAAGGCCGGTTTGCAAGCACTCCCGCCCACTGTTCCAACCAAGGGCGCACAACGCTCCCAAGCCTGGGAGAAAATCGCCTCGGGGTGGTGCTCTCTCCGGGCCCTTTCCCCTGAGCCTGGGGGCCAGGCAGGGGGTCCACACTCCCAGGCCAAGGCAGAACGACATGCACACGTCTGTTCCTGCCCCATGCACCGGCAGAGAGCTCGGGGGAGCCAGAGTCTGTCAGGCAGCTGCTGGGCTGGCCGCCTGTGTGGGAAGTGGCAGAGCCGACCTAGGGGCAAGTTGGGCCTCTTGCTCTCCCTGCTGCCCTGAGGCTGCTGGGCCAAAGAGATCTTGGGCATCCAGCCCCTTGCTTGTCCCTTCCCTCTGACGAGGCCCTCTGAGCTCCAGCACCTTGCAGTGTGGAGACAGCCCCTGCCAGCAACCTCCTCTCTAAGGAGGCCTCAACCGGCCCTCTCCCACTGGAAGAACTCCCCGGCTCCCTCCAAAGGCCAGTTTGCCAACACTCCCGCCCCCTGTTCCCGCCACCCGCGCACAATGCTCCCAAGCCCGGGAGAAAAGCGTTTCGGGGTGGTGTTCTCTCTGGGCCCAAGAAAGACCTCCCGGGCTGCCCCCAAATGCCGGTTTGCAAGCACTCCCACTCACTGTTCCCGCCATCCGTGCAAATGCTCCAAGCCCAGGAGAAAAGCCCTTCAGGGTGCTGCTCTCTCCCGGCCCTTGGAAGACCTCCCCGGCTGCCTCCAAAGGCTGGATTTCAAGTACTCCCTCCCGCTGTCCCGCCAGCCGCACACAATGCTCCCAATCACGGGAGAAAAGCGCTTCGGGGTGGTGCTCTCTACGGGCCCTTGGAAGACCTCCCCGTTTGTCTCCAAAGGCCGGTTTGCAAGCACTCATGCCCGCTGTTCCCGCCAGCCGCGCACAATGCTCCCAAGCCTAGGAGAAAAGCGCTTCGGGGTGGTGCTCTCTCCCGGCCCTTGGAAGACCTCCCCGGCTGCCTCCAAAGGCCGGTTTGCAAGCACTCAATCCCGCTGTTCCCGCCAGCCGCGCACAATGCTCCCAAGCCCGGGAGAAAAGCGCTTCGGGGTGGTGCTCTCTCCCGGCCCTTGGAAGACCTCCCCGGCTGCCTCCAAAGGCTGGTTTTCAAGAACTCCCTCCCGCTGACCCGCCAGCCGCACACAATGCTCCCAAGCCCGGGAGAAAAGCATTTTGAGGTGGTCTCTCTCCGGGCCCTTGGAAGACTCCCCGGCTGCCTCTAAAGGCCGGTTTGCAAGCACTCATGTCCTCTGTTCCCGACAGCCGCGAACAATGCTCCCAATTCCGTGAGAAAAGTGCTTCGGGATGGTGCTCTCTCCGGGCCCTTGGAAGACCTCCCAAGCTGCCTCCAAAGGCCGGTTTGCAAGCACTCCCGCCCGCTGTTCCCGCCAGCCTCGCACAATGCTCCCAAGCCCGGGAGAAAAGCGCTTCGGGGTGGTGTTCTCTCCGTGCCAATGGAGGACCTCCCTGGCTGCCCCCAAAGGCCGGTTTGCAAGCACTCCCACTCGCTGTTCCCGCCAGCCACGCACAATCCTCCAAAACCCCGGAGAAAAGCGCTTCGGGGTGGTGTTCTCTCCGTGCCCATGGAAGACCTCCCGGGGTGCCCCCAAAGGCCGGTTTGGAAGCACTCCGACTCGCTGTTCCCGCCATCCGCGCACAATGCTCCCAAGCCCGGGAGAAAAGCATTTTGGGGTGGTGCTCACACCGGGCCCTGGAAGACCTCCCCGGCTGCCTCCAAAGGACGGTTTTCAAGCACTCCTGCCTGCTGTTCCCGCCACCCGCGCAGAATGCTCCCAAGCGCGGGAGAAAAGCGCTTCGGGGTGGTGCTCTCTACAGGCCCTTGGAAGACCTCCCCGGCTGCCTCCAAAGGCCGGTTTGCAAGGACTCCTTCCTGCTGTTCCCGCCAGCCACGCACAATGCTCCCAAGCCCGGGAGAAAAGCATTTTGGGGTGGTGCTCACTGCGGGCCCTTGGAAGACCTCCCCGGCTGCCTCCAATGGCCAGTTTGCAAGCACTCATGCCCGCTGTTCCCACCAGCCGCGCACAATGCTCCCAAGCCCGGGAGAAAAGCTTTTTGGGGTGGTGCTCACACCGGGCCCTGGAAGACCTCCCCGGCTGCCTGCAAAGGCCGGTTTTCAAGCACTCCTGCCTGCTGTTCCTGCCACCCGCGCACAATACTCCCAAGCCCGAGAGAAAAGCATTTTGGGGTGGTGATCAGTCCGGCCCTTGGAAGACCTCCCGGGCTGCCTCCAAAGGCCGGTTTGCAAGCATTCATGTCCGTTGTTCCCGACAGCCGCGCACAATGCTCCCAAGCCCGAGAGAAAAGCATTTTGGGGTGGTGATCAGTCCGGCCCTTGGAAGACCTCCCCGGCTGCCTCCAAAGGACAGTTTGCAAGCACTCATGCCCGCTGTTCCCGCCAGCCGCGCACAATGCTCCCAAGACCGTGAGAAAAGCGCTTCGGAGTGGTGTTCTCTCAGGGACCATGGAGGACCTCCCCGGCTGCCCCCAAAGGCCGGTTTGCAAGCATTCCGACTCGCTGTTCCCACCAGGCACACACAATGTTCCAAAACCCCGGAGAAAAGCGCTTCGGGGTGGTGGTCTCTCCGGGCCCCTGCCCCTGAGCCTGGGGGCCAGGCAGGGGATCCACAGTCCCAGGCCAAGGCAGAACCACATGCACACGTCTGTTCCTGCCCCCTCCACCGGCAGAGAGCTGGGGGGAGCCAGAGTCTGTCAGGCAGCTGCTGGGCTGGCCGCCTGTGTGGGAAGGGGCAGAGCCGACCTAGGGGCAAGTTGGGCCTCTTGCTCTCCCTGCTGCCCTGAGGCTGCTGGGCCAAAGAGGTCTTGGGCATCCAGCCCCTTGCTGGTCCCTTCCCTCTGACGAGGCCCTCTGAGCTCCAGCACCTTGCAGTGTGGAGACAGCCCCTGCCAGCAACCTCCTCTCCAAGGAGGCCTCAACCGAGGCCTAGGCCCAGGGGAAAGGCACCAGCGGAGATGAGCCAGTGGAGGCGCACGGGCATGTCTGGACCCAGTCCCCGCAGCCTGCCCCTTGGTGGGGCAGTACCCCCGGAGGCCAGGAAGGTCTGGGCAAGGCTGCGAGGGGCAGGGGCCCTGCTGGGTCGTGCCCCTGGCCTGTGGGGCGTCTGAGCACAACCGGCACTCTCCCGCTGGAAGACCTCCCCGTCTGCCTCCAAAGGCCGGTTTGCAAGCACTCCCGCCCGCTGTTCCCGCCAGGCACGCACAATGCTCCCAAGCCCGGGAGAAAAGCGCTTCGGGGTGGTGCTCTCTCCGGGCCCTTGCCCCTGAGCCTGGGGGCCAGGCAGTTGGAACACACTCCCAGGCCAATGCAGAACGACATGCACACGTCTGTTCCTGCCCCCTACACCGGCAGAGAGCTCGGGGGAGCCAGAGACTGCCAGGCTGCTGCTGGGCTGGCTGCCAGTGTGGGACGGGGCAGAGCCGACCTAGGGGCAAGTTGGGCCTCTTGCTCTCCCTGCTGCCCTGAGGCTGCTGGGTCAAAGAGGTCTTGGGCATCCAACCCTTTGCTGGTCCCTTCCCTCTGACGAGGCCCTCTGAGCTCCAGCACCTTGCAGTGTGGAGACAGCCCCTGCCAGCAACCTCCTCTCCAAAGAGGCCTCAACCGAGGCCTACGCCCAGGGGAAAAGCACCAGCGGGGATGATCCTGGGGAGGCGCACGGACATGTCTGGACCCAGTCCCCGCAGCCTGCCCCTTGGTGGGGCAGTACCCCCGGAGGCCAGGAAGGTCTGGGCAAGGCTGGCCAGGGGCAGGGTCCCTGCTGGGTCCTGCCCCTGGCCTGTGAGGCCTCTGAGCACAACCGGCCCTCTCCCACTGGAAGACCTCCCCAGCTGCCTCCAAAGTCCTGTTTGCAAACACTCCCGCCCGCTGTTCACGCCAGGCTCGCACAATGCTCCCAAGCCCGGGAGAAAAGCGCTTCGGGGTGGTGCTCTCTCCGGGCCCTTGCCCCTGAGCCTGGGGGCAAGGCAGTGGGTCCACACTCCCAGACCAAGGCAGAACCACATGCACACGTCTGTTCCTGACCCCTGCACCGGCAGAGAGCTCGGGGGAGCCAGAGTCTGTCAGGCAGCTGCTGGGCTGGCCGCCTGTGTGGGAAGGGGCAGAGCCGACCTAGGGGCAAGTTGGGCCTCTTGCTCTCCCTGCTGCCCTGAGGCTGCTGGGCCAAAGAGGTCTTGGGCATCCAGCCCCTTGCTGGTCCCTTCCCGCTGACGAGGCCCTCTGAGCTCCAGCACCTTGCAGTGTGGAGACAGCCCCTGCCAGCAACCTCCTCTCCAATGAGGCCTCAACCGAGGCCTAGGCCCAGGGGAAAGGCACCAGCGGGGATGAGCCTGGGGAGGCGCCCGGGCATGTCTGGACCCAGTCCCCGCAGCCTGCCCCTTGGTGGGGCAGTACCCCCGGAGGCCAGGAAGGTCTGGGCAAGGCTGGCCAGGGGCAGGGGCCCTGCTGGGTCCTGCCCCTGGCCTGTGGGGCCTCTGAGCACAACCGGCCCTCTCCCACTGGAAGAACTCCCCGGCTCCCTCCAAAGGCCAGTTTGCCAACACTCCCGCCCCCTGTTCCCGCCAGGCACGCACAATGCTCCCAAGCCCGGGAGAAAAGCGCTTCGGGGTGGTTCTCTCCTCGGGCCCTTGCCCCTGAGCCTGGGGTCCAGGCAGTTGGTACACACTCCCAGACCAAGGCAGAACCACATGCACACGTCTGTTCCTGACCCCTGCACCGGCAGAGAGTTCGGGGGAGCCAGAGTCTGTCAGGCAGGTGCTGGGCTGGCCGCCTGTGTGGGAAGGGGCAGAGCCGACCTAGGGGCAAGTTGGGCCTCTTCCTCTCCCTGCTGCCCTGAGGCTGCTGGGCCAAAGAGGTCTTGGGCATCCAGCCCCTTGCTGGTCCCTTCCCTCTGACGAGGCCCTCTGAGCTCCAGCACCTTGCAGTGTGGAGACAGCCCCTGCCAGCAACATCCTCTCCAAGGAGGCCTCAAGCGAGGCCTAGGCCCAGGGGAAAGGCACCAGCGGGGATGAGCCTGGGGAGGCGCCCGGGCATGTCTGGACCCAGTCCCCGCAGCCTGCCCCTGGTGGGGCAGTACCCCCGGAGGCCAGGAAGATCTGGGGAAGGCTGGCCAGGGGCAGGGGCCCTGCTGGGTCCTCCCCATGGCCTGTGGGGCCTCTGAGCACAACCAGCCCTCTCCCACTGGAAGACCTCCCCGGCTGCCTCCAAAGGCCGGTTTGCAAGCACTCCCGCCCACTGTTCCCGCCAGGCGCGCACAATGCTCCCAAGCCCGGGAGAAAAGCGCTTCGGGGTGGTGCTCTCTCCGGGCCCTTGCCCCTGAGCCTGTGGGCAAGGCAGGGGGATCACACTCCCAGACCAAGGCAGAAACACATGCACACGTCTGTTCCTGTCCCCTGCACCGGCAGAGAGCTCGGGGGAGCCAGAGTCTCTCAGGCAGGTGCTGGGCTGGCCGCCTGTGTGGGAAGGGGCAGAGCCGACCTAGGGGCAAGTTGGGCCTCTTGCTCTCCCTGCTGCCCTGAGGCTGCAGGGCCAAAGACATCTTGGGCATCCAGCCCCTTACTGGTCCCTTCCCTCTGACGAGGCCCTCTGAGCTCCAGCACCTTGCAGTGTGGAGACAGCCCCTGCCAGCAATCTCCTCTCCAAGGAGGCCTCAACCGAGGCCTAGGCCCAGGGGAAAGGCACCAGCGGGGTTGAGCCAGGGGAGGCGCCCGGGCATGTCTGGACCCTGTCCCCGCAGCCTGCCCCTTGGTGGGGCAGTACCCCCGGAGGCCAGGAAGGTCTGGGCAAGGCTGGCCAGGGGCAGGGGCCCTGCTGGGTCCTGCCCCTGGCCTGTGGGGCCTCTGAGCACAACCGGCCCTCTCCCACTGGAAGACCTCCCCGGCTGCCTCCAAAGGCCGGTTTGCAAGCACTCCCGCCCACTGTTCCCGCCAGGCGCGCACAATGCTCCCAAGCCTGGGAGAAAAGCGCTTCGGGGTGGTGGTCTCTCCGGGCCCTTGCCCCTGAGCCTGGGGGCCAGGCAGGGGGTCCACAGTCCCAGGCCAAGGCACAACAACATGCACACGTCTGTTCCTGCCCCCTCCACCGGCAGAGAGCTGGGGGGAGCCAGAGTCTGTCAGGCAGCTGCTGGGCTGGCCGCCTGTGTGGGAAGGGGCAGAGCCGACCTAGGGGCAAGTTGGGCCTCTTGCTCTCCCTGCTGCCCTGAGGCTGCTGTGCCAAAGAGGTCTTGGGCATCCAGCCCCTTGCTGGTCCCTTCCCTCTGACGAGGCCCTCTGAGCTCCAGCACCTTGCAGTGTGGAGACAGACCCTGCCAGCAACCTCCTCTCCAAGGAGGCCTCAACCGAGGCCTAGGCCCAGGGGAAAGGCACCAGCGGGGATGAGCCAGTGGAGGCGCACGGGCATATCAGGACCCAGTCCCCGCAGCCTGCCCCTTGGTGGGGCAGTACCCCCGGAGGCCAGGAAGGTCTGGGCAAGGCTGGCCAGGGGCAGGGTCCCTGCTGGGTCCTGCCCCTGGCCTGTGGGGCCTCTGAGCACAACCGGCCCTCTCCCACTGGAAGACCTCCCCGGCTGCCTTCAAAGGCGGGTTTGCCAACATTCCCGCCCGCTGTTCCCGCCAGGCACGCACAACGCTCCCAAGGCCAGGAGAAAAGCGCTTCAGGGTGTTGCTCTCTCCGGGCCCTTGCCCCTGAGCCTGGGGTCCAGGCAGTGGGTCCACACTCCCAGACCAAGGCAGAACCACATGCACACGTCTGTTCCTGACCCCTGAACCAGCAGAGAGCTCGGGGGAGCCAGAGTCTATCAGGCAGCTGCTGGGTTGGCTGCCTGTGTGGGAAGGGGCAGAGCCGACCTAGGGGCAAGTTGGGCCTCTTGCTCTCCCTGCTGCCCTGAGGCTGCTGGGCCAAAGAGGTCTTGGGCATCCAGCCCCTTGCTGGTCCCTTCCCTCTGACGAGGCCCTCTGAGCTCCAGCACCTTGCAGTGTGGAGACAGCCCCTGCCAGCAACCTCCTCTCCAAGGAGGCATCAACCGAGGCCTATGCCCAGGGGAAAGGCACCAGCGGGGATGAGCCTGGGGAGGCGCCCGGGCATGTCTGGACCCAGTCCCCGCAGCCTGCCCCTTGGTGGGGCAGTACCCCCGGAGGCCAGGAAGGTCTGGGCAAGGCTGGCCAGGGGCAGGGGACCTGCTGGGTCCTGCCCCTGGCCTGTGAGGCCTCTGAGCACAACCGGCCCTCTCCCACTGGAAGACCTCCACGGCTGCCTCCAAAGTCCTGTTTGCAAACACTCCCGCCCGCTGTTCACGCCAGGCACGCACAATGCTCCCAAGCCCGGGAGAAAAGCGCTTCGGGGTGTTGCTCTCTCCGGGCCCTTGCCCCTAAGCCTGCGGGCCAGGCAGGGGGTCCACACTCCCAGGCCAAGACAGAACGACATGAACACGTCTGTTCCTGCCCCCTACACCGGCAGAGAGCTCGGGGGAGCCAGAGTCTCTCAGGCAGGTGCTGGGCTGGCCGCCTGTGTGGGAAGGGGCAGAGCCGACCTAGGGGCAAGTTGGGCCTCTTGCTCTCCCTGTTGCCCTGAGGCTGCTGGGCCAAAGACGTCTTGGGCATCCAGCCCTTTGCTGGTCCCTTCCCTCTGACGAGGCCCTCTGAGCTCCAGCACCTTGCAGTGTGGAGACAGCACCTGCCAGCAATCTCCTCTCCAAGGAGGCCTCAACCGAGGCCTAGGCCCAGGGGAAAGGCACCAGCGGGGATGAGCCTGGGGAGGCGCCCGGGCATGTCTGGACCCAGTCCCCGCAGCCTGCCCCTTGGTGGGGCAGTACCCCTGGAGGCCAGGAAGGTCTGGGCAAGTCTGACCAGGGGCAGGGGACCTGCTGGGTCCTGCCCCTGGCCTGTGGGGCCTCTGAGCACAACCGGCCCTCTCCCACTGGAAGACCTCCCCGGCTGCCTCCAAAGGCCGTTTTGCACGCACTCCCGCCCACTGTTCCCACCAAGCGCGCACAATGCTCCCAAGCCCGGGAGAAAAGCGCTTCGGGGTGGTGCTCTCTCCGGGCCCTTGCCCCTGAGCCTGGGGGCCAGGCAGTGGGTCCACACTCCCAGACCAAGGCAGAACCACATGCACACGTCTGTTCCTGACCCCTGCACCGGCAGAGAGCTCGGGGGAGCCAGAGTCTGTCAGGCAGGTGCTGGGCTGGCCGCCTGTGTGGGAAGGGGCAGAGCCGACCTAGGGGCAAGTTGGGCCTCTTCCTCTCCCTGCTGCCATGAGGCTGCTGGGCCAAAGAGGTCTTGGGCATCCAGCCCCTTGCTGGTCCCTTCCCTCTGACGAGGCCCTCTGAGCTCCAGCACCTTGCAGTGTGGAGACAGCCCCTGCCAGCAACCTCCTCTCCAATGAGGCCTCAACCGAGGCCTAGGCCTAGGGGAAAGACACCAGCGGGGATGAGCCTGGGGAGGCGCCCGGGCATGTCTGGACCCAGTCCCCGCAGCCTGCCCCTTGGTGGGGCAGTACCCCCGGAGGCCAGGAAGGTCTGTGCAAGGCTGCCAGTGGCAGGGACAGTGCTGGGTCCTGCCCCTGGCCTGTTGGACGTCTGAGCACAACCGGCTCTCTCGCGCTGGAAGACCTCCCCGTCTGCCTCCAAAGGCCGGTTTGCAAGCACTCCCGCCCGCTGTTCCCGCCAGGCACGCACAATGCTCCCAAGCCCGGGAGAAAAGCGCTTCGGGGTGGTGCTCTCTCCGGGCCCTTGCCCCTAAGCCTGGGGGCAAGGCATGGGGAACACACTCCCAGGCCAAGGCAGAACCACATGCCCACGTCTGTTCCTGTCCCCTGCACCGGCAGAGAGCTTGGGGGAGCCAGAATCTGTCAGGCAGCTGCTGGGTTGGCCGCCTGTGTGGGAAGGGGCAGAGCCGCCCTAGGGGCAAGTTGGGCCTCTTGCTCTCCCTGCTGCCCTGAGGCTGCTGGGCCAAAGACGTCTTGGGCATCCAGCCCCTTACTGGTCCCTTCCCTCTGACGAGGCCCTCTGAGCTCCAGCACCTTGCAGTGTGGAGACAGCCCCTGCCAGCAACCTCCTCTCCAAGGAGGCCTCAACCGAGGCCTAGGCCGAGGGGAAAGACACCAGCGGGGATGAGCCAGGGGAGGAGCCCGAGCATGTCTGGACCCAGTCCCCGCAGCCTGCCCCTTGGTGGGGCAGTACCCCCGGAGGTCAGGAAGGTCTGGGTAAGGCTGGCCAGGGGCAGGGGTCCTGCTGGGTCCTGCCCCTGGCCTGTGGGGCCTCTGAGCACAACCGGCCCTCTCCCACTGGAAGACCTCCCCGGCTGCCTCCAAAGGCCGGTTTGCAAGCGCTCCCGGCCACTGTTACCAGCAGGCGGGCACAATGCGCCTAAGCCCGGAAGAAAAGCGGTTCAGGGTGGTGCTCTCTCTGGGCCCTTGCCCCTGAGCCTGGGGGAAAGGCAGGGTGTCCACACTAACAGGCCAAGGCAGAACCACATGCACACGTCTGACCTGCCCCCTGCACCGGCAGAGAGCTCGGGGGAGCCAGAGACTGTCAGGCAGCTGCTGGGCTGGCCGCCTGTGTGGGAAGTGGCAGAGCCGACCTAGGGGCAAGTTGGGCCTCTTGCTCTCCCTGCTGCCCTGAGGCTGCTGGGCCATAGAGGTCTTGGGCATCCAGCCCCTTGCTGGTCCCTTTCCTCTGACGAGGCCCTCTGAGCTCCAGCACCTTGCAGTGTGGAGACAGCCCCTGCCAGCAACCTCCTCTCCAAGGAGGCCTCAACCGAGGCCTAGGCCCAGGGGAAAGGCACCAGCGGGGATGAGCCTGGGGAGGCGCCCGGGCATGTCTGGACCCAGTCCCCGCAGCCTGCCCCTTGGTGGGGCAGTACCCCCGGAGGCCAGGAAGGTCTGGGCAAGGCTGTCCAGGGGCAGGGGCCCTGCTGGGTCCTGCCCCTGGCCTGTGGGGCCTCTGAGCACAACCGGCCCTCTCCCACTGGAAGAACTCCCCGGCTCCCTCCAAAGGCCAGTTTGCCAACACTCCCGCCCGCTGTTCCCGCCAGGCACGCACAATGCTCCCAAGCCCGGGAGAAAAGCGCTTCGGGGTGGTGCTCTCTCCGGGCCCTTGCCCCTGAGCCTGGGGGCCAGGCAGTTGGTCCACACTCCCAGACCAAGGCAGAACCACATGC
Source organism: Dama dama (assembly GCF_033118175.1). NCBI lineage: Eukaryota > Metazoa > Chordata > Mammalia > Artiodactyla > Cervidae > Dama > Dama dama. The sequence goes on along the minus strand of NW_026871019.1, from coordinate 765,951 downwards.
ACACGTCTGTTCCTGACCCCTGCACCGGCAGAGAGTTCGGGGGAGCCAGAGTCTGTCAGGCAGCTGCTGGGCTGGCCGCCTGTGTGGGAAGGGGCAGAGCCGACCTAGGGGCAAGTTGGGCCTCTTCCTCTCCCTGCTGCCCTGAGGCTGCTGGGCCAAAGAGGTCTTGGGCATCCAGCCCCTTGCTGGTCCCTTCCCTCTGACGAGGCCCTCTGAGCTTCAGCACCTTGCAGTGTGGAGACAGCCCCTGCCAGCAACCTCCTCTCCAAGGAGGCCTCAACCGAGGCCTAGGCCCAGGGGAAAGGCACCAGCGGGGATGAGCCTGGGGAGGCGCCCGGGCATGTCTGGACCCAGTCCCCGCAGCCTGCCCCTTGGTGGGGCAGTACCCCCGGAGGCCAGGAAGATCTGGGCAAGGCTGGCCAGGGGCAGGGGCCCTGCTGGGTCCTCCCCATGGCCTGTGGGGCCTCTGAGCACAACTGGCCCTCTCCCACTGGAAGACCTCCCCGGCTGCCTCCAAAGGCCGGTTTGCAAGCGCTCCCGCCCACTGTTCCCAGCAGGCGTGCACAATGCTCCCAAGCCCGGGAGAAAAGCGCTTCAGGGTGGTGCTCTCTCCGGGCCCTTGCCCCTGAGCCTGGGGGCAAGGCAGGGTGTCCACACTCCCAGGACAAGGCAGAACCACATGCACACGTCTGATCTGCCCCCTGCACCGGCAGAGAGCTCGGGGGAGCCAGAGTCTGTCAGGCAGCTGCTGGGCTGGCCGCCTGTGTGGGAAGGGGCAGAGCCGACCTAGGGGCAAGTTGGGCCTCTTGCTCTCCCTGCTGCCCTGAGGCTGCTGGGCCAAAGAGGTCTTGGGCATCCAGCCCCTTGCTGGTCCCTTCCCTCGGACGAGGCCCTCTGAGCTCCAGCACCTTGCAGTGTGGAGACAGCCCCTGCCAGCAACCTCCTCTCCAAGGAGTCCTCAACCGAGGCCTAGGCCTAGGGGAATGGCACCAGCGGGGATGAGCCTGGGGAGGCGCCCGGGCATGTCTGGACCCAGTCCCCGCAGCCTGCCCCTTGGTGGGGCAGTACCCCCGGAGGCCAGGAAGGTCTGGGCAAGGCTGCCAGGGGCAGGGACACTGCTGGGTCCTGCCCCTGGCCTGTGGGGCGTCTGAGCACATCCGGCACTCTCCCGCTGGAAGACCTCCCCGTCTGCCTCGAAAGGCCGGTTTGCAAGCACTCCCGCCCGCTGTTCCCGCCAGGCACGCACAATGCTCCCAAGCCCGGGAGAAAAGCGCTTCGGGGTGGTGCTCTCACCGGGCCCTTGCCCCTGAGCCTGGGGGCCAGGCAGGGGGAACACACTCCCAGGCCAAGGCAGAACGACATGCACACGTCTGTTCCTGCCCCCTACACCGGCAGAGAGCTCGGGGGAGCCAGAGACTGCCAGGCTGCTGCTGGGCTGGCCGCCTGTGTGGGACGGGGCAGAGCCGACCTAGGGGCAAGTTGGGCCTCTTGCTCTCCCTGCTGCCCTGAGGCTGCTGGGTCAAAGAGGTCTTGTGCATCCAGCCCTTTGCTGGTCCCTTCCCTCTGACGAGGCCCTCTGATCTCCAGCACCTTGCAGTGTGGAGACAGCCCCTGCCAGCAACATCCTCTCCAAGGAGGCCTCAACCGAGGCCTAGGCCCAGGGGAAAGGCACCAGCGGGGATGAGCCTGGGGAGGCGCCCGGGGATGTCTGGACCCAGTCCCCGCAGCCTGCCCCTTGGTGGGGCAGTACCCCCGGAGGCCAGGAAGGTCTGGGCAAGGCTGGCCAGGGTCAGGGGCCCTGCTGGGTCCTGCCCCTGGCCTGTGGGGCCTCTGAGCACAACCGGCCCTCTCCCACTGGAAGACCTCCCCGGCTGCCTCCAAAGTCCTGTTTGCTAACACTCCCACACGCTGTTCACGCCAGGCTCGCACAATGCTCCCAAGCCCGGGAGAAAAGCGCATTGGGGTGGTTCTCTCTCCGGGCCCTTGCCCCTGAGCCTGGGGGCAAGGCACGGGGAACACACTCCCTGGCCAAGGCAGAACCACATGCCCACGTCTGTTCCTGTCCCCTGCACCGGCAGAGAGCTTGGGGGAGCCAGAGTCTGGCAGGCAGCTGCTGGGTTGGCCGCCTGTGTGGGAAGGGGCAGAGCCGACCTAGGGGCAAGTTGGGCCTCTTGCTCTCCCTGCTGCCCTGAGGCTGCTGGGCCAAAGACGTCTTGGGCATCCAGCCCTTTGCTGGTCCCTTCCCTCTGACGAGGCCCTCTGAGCTCCAGCACCTTGCAGTGTGGAGACAGCCCCTGCCAGCAACCTCCTCTCCAAGGAGGCCTCAACCGAGGCCTAGGCCCAGGGGAAAGGCACCAGCGGGGATGAGCCAGGGGAGGCGCCCGAGCATGTCTGGACCCAGTCCCCGCAGCCTGCCCCTTGGTGGGGCAGTACCCCCGGAGGCCAGGAAGGTCTGGGCAAGGCTGGCCAGGGGCAGGGGCCCTGCTGCGTCCTGCCACTGGCCTGTGGGGCCTCTGAGCACAACCGGCCCTCTCCCACTGGAAGACCTCCCCGGCTGCCTCCAAAGGCCGGTTTGCAAGCGCTCCCGCCCACTGTTCCCAGCAGGCGTGCACAATGCTCCCAAGCCCGGGAGAAAAGCGCTTCAGGGTGGTGCTCTCTCCGGGCCCTTGCCCCTGAGCCTGGGGGCAAGGCACGGTGTCCACACTCCCAGGCCAAGTCAGAACCACATGCACACGTCTGTTCCTGCCCCCTGCACCGGCAGAGAGCTCGGGGGAGCCAGAGTCTGTCAGGCAGCTGCTGGGCTGGCCGCCTGTGTGGGAAGTGGCAGAGCCGACCTAGGGGCAAGTTGGGCCTCTTGCCCTCCCTGCTGCCCTGAGGCTGCTTGGCCAAAGAGGTCTTGGGCATCCAACCCCTTGCTGGTCCCTTCCCTCTGACGAGGCCCTCTGAGCTCCAGCACCTTGCAGTGTGGAGACAGCCCCTGCCAGCAACCTCCTCTCCAAGGAGGCCTAAACCGAGGCCTAGGCACAGGGGAAAGGCACCAGCGGGGATGAGCCTGGGGAGGCGCCCGGGCATGTATGGACCCAGTCCCCGCAGCCTGCCCCTTGGTGAGGCAGTACCCCCGGAGGCGAGGAAGGTCTGGGAAAGGCTGGCCAGGGGCAGGGGACCTGCTGGGTCCTGCCCCTGGCCTGTGGGGCCTCTGAGCACAACCGGCCCTCTCCCACTGGAAGACGTCCCCGGCTGCCTCCAAAGGCCGGTTTGCAAGCACTCCCGCCCACTGTTCCAACCAAGGGCGCACAACGCTCCCAAGCCCGGGAGAAAATCGCCTCGGGGTGGTGCTCTCTCCGGGCCCTTTCCCCTGAGCCTGGGGGCCAGGCAGGGTGTCCACACTCCCAGGCCAAGGCAGAACGACATGCACACGTCTGTTCCTGCCCCATGCACCGGCAGAGAGCTCGGGGGAGCCAGAGTCTGTCAGGCAGCTGCTGGGCTGGCCGCCTGTATGGGAAGGGGCACAGCCGACCTAGGGGCAAGTTGGGCCTCTTGCTCTCCCTGCTGCCCTGAGGCTGCTGGGTCAAAGAGGTCTTGGGCATCCAGCCCTTTGCTGGTCCCTTCCCTCTGACGAGGCCCTCTGAGCTCCAGCACCTTGCAGTGTGGAGACAGCCCCTGCCAGCAACCTCCTCTCCAAAGAGGCCTCAACCGAGGCCTACGCCCAGGGGAAAAGCACCAGCGGGGATGATCCTGGGGAGGCGCACGGACATGTCTGGACCCAGTCCCCGCAGCCTGCCCCTTGGTGGGGCAGTACCCCCGGAGGCCAGGAAGGTCTGGGCAAGGCTGGCCAGGGGCAGGGGCCCTGCTGGGTCCTGCCCCTGGCCTGTGAGGCCTCTGAGCACAACCGGCCCTCTCCCACTTGAAGACCTCCCCAGCTGCCTCCAAAGTCCTGTTTGCAAACACTCCCGCCCGCTGTTCACGCCAGGCTCGCACAATGCTCCCAAGCCCGGGAGAAAAGCGCTTCAGGGTGGTGCTCTCTCCGGGCCCTTGCCCCTGAGCCTGGGGGCCAGGCAGTGGGTCCACACTCCCAGACCAAGGCAGAACCACATGCACACGTCTGTTCGTGACCCCTGCACCGGCAGAGAGCTCTGGGGAGCCAGAGTCTGTCAGGCAGCTGCTGGGCTGGCCGCCTGTGTGGGAAGGGTTAGAGCCGACCTAGGGGCAAGTTGGGCCTCTTACTCTCCCTGCTGCCCTGAGGCTGCTGGGCCAAAGAGGTCTTGGGCATCCAGCCCCTTGCTGGTCCCTTCCCTCTGACGAGGCCCTCTGAGCTCCAGCACCTTGCAGTGTGGAGACAGCCCCTGCCAGCAACCTCCTCTCCAATGAGGCCTCAACCGAGGCCTAGGCCTAGGGGAAAGGCACCAGCGGGGATGAGCCTGGGGAGGCGCCCGGGCATGACTGGACCCAGTCCCCGCAGCCTGCCCCTTGGTGGGGCAGTACCCCCGGAGGCCATGAAGGTCTGTGCAAGGCTGCCAGGGGCAGGGACAGTGCTGGGTCCTGCCCCTGGCCTGTTGGACGTCTGAGCACAACCGGCACTCTCGCGCTGGAAGACCTCCCCGTCTGCCTCCAAAGGCCGGTTTGCAAGCACTCCCGCCCGCTGTTCCCGCCAGGCACGCACAATGCTCCCAAGCCGGGAGAAAAGCGCTTCGGGGTGGTGCTCTCTCCGGGCCCTTGCCCCTAAGCCTGCGGGCCAGGCAGGGGGAACACACTCCCAGGCCAAGACAGAACGACATGAACACGTCTGTTCCTGCCCCCTACACCGGCAGAGAGCTCGGGGGAGCCAGAGTCTCTCAGGCAGGTGCTGGGCTGGCCGCCTGTGTGGGAAGGGGCAGAGCCGACCTAGGGGCAAGTTGGGCCTCTTGCTCTCCCTGCTGCCCTGAGGCTGCTGGGCCAAAGACGTCTTGGGCATCCAGCCCTTTGCTGGTCCCTTCCCTCGGACGAGGCCCTCTGAGCTCCAGCACCTTGCAGTGTGGAGACAGCACCTGCCAGCAATCTCCTCTCCAAGGAGGCCTCAACCGAGGCCTAGGCCCAGGGGAAAAGCACCAGCGGGGATGAGCCTGGGGAGGCGCCCGGGCATGTCTGGACCCAGTCCCCGCAGCCTGCCCCTTGGTGGGGCAGTACCCCTGGAGGCCAGGAAGGTCTGGGCAAGTCTGACCAGGGGCAGGGGACCTGCTGGGTCCTGCCCCTGGCCTGTGGGGCCTCTGAGCACAACCGGCCCTCTCCCACTGGAAGACCTCCCCGGCTGCCTCCAAAGGCCGTTTTGCACGCACTCCCGCCCACTGTTCCCACCAAGTGCGCACAATGCTCCCAAGCCCGGGAGAAAAGCGCTTCGGGGTGGTGCTCTTTCCGGGTCCTTGCCCCTGAGCCTGGGGGCCAGGCAGGGTGAACACACTCCCAGGCCAAGGCAGAACCACATGCACACGTCTGTTCCTGACCCCTGCACCGGCAGAGAGCTCGGGGGAGCCAGAGTCTGTCAGGCAGCTGCTGGGCTGGCCGCCTTTGTGGGAAGGGGCAGAGCCGACCTAGGGGCAAGTTGGGCCTCTTGCTCTCCCTGCTGCCCTGAGGCTGCTGGGCCAAAGAGGTCTTGGACATCCAGCCCTTTGCTTGTCCCTTCCCTCTGACGAGGCCCTCTGAGCTCCAGCACCTTGCAGTGTGGAGACAGCCCCTGCCAGCAACCTCCTCTCCAAGGAGGCCTCAACCGAGACCTAGGACCAGGGGAAAGGCACCAGCGGGGATGAGCCTGGGGAGGCGCCCGGGCATGTCTGGACCCAGTCCCCGCAGCCTGCCCCTTGGTGGGGCAGTACCCCCGGAGGCCAGGAAGGTCTGGGAAAGGCTGGCCAGGGGCAGGGGACCTACTGGGTCCTGCCCCTGGCCTGTGGGGCCTCTGAGCACAACCGGCCCTCTCCCACTGGAAGACCTCCCCGGCTGCCTCCAAAGTCCTGTTTGCCAACACTCCCACCCGCTGTTCACGCCAGACTTGCACAATGCTCCCAAGCCCGGGAGAAAAGCGCTTCGGGGTGGTGCTCTCTCCGGGCCCTTGCCCCTGAGCCTGGGGGCCAGGCAGTGGGTCCACACTCCCAGACCAAGGCAGAACCACATGCACACGTCTGATCTGCCCCCTGCACCGGCAGAGAGCTCGGGGGAGCCAGAGTCTGTCAGGCAGCTGCTGGGCTGGCCGCCTGTGTGGGAAGTGGCAGAGCCGACCTAGGGGCAAGTTGGGCCTCTTGCTCTCCCTGCTGCCCTGAGGCTGCTGGGCCATAGAGGTCTTGGGCATCCAGCCCCTTGCTGGTCCCTTCCCTCTGACGAGGCCCTCTGAGCTCCAGCACCTTGCAGTGTGGAGACAGCCCCTGCCAGCAACCTCCTCTCCAAGGAGGCCTCAACCGAGGCCTAGGCCCAGGGGAAAGGCACCAGCGGGGATGAGCCTGGGGAGGCGCCCGGGCATGTCTGGACCCAGTCCCCGCAGCCTGCCCCTTGGTGGGGCAGTACCCCCGGAGGCCAGGAAGGTCTGGGCAAGGCTGTCCAGGGGCAGGGGCCCTGCTGGGTCCTGCCCCTGGCCTGTGGGGCCTCTGAGCACACCGGCCCTCTCCCACTGGAAGAACTCCCCGGCTCCCTCCAAAGGCCAGTTTGCCAACACTCCCGCCCGCTGTTCCCGCCAGGCACGCACAATGCTCCCAAGCCCGGGAGAAAAGCGCTTCGGGGTGGTGCTATCCTCGGGCCCTTGCCCCTGAGCCTGGGGTCCAGGCAGTTGGTCCACACTCCCAGACCAAGGCAGAACCACATGCACACGTCTGTTCCTGCCCCATGCACCGGCAGAGAGCTCGGGGGAGCCAAAGTCTGTCAGGCAGCTGCTGAGCTGGCCGCCTGTGTGGGAAGGGGCAGAGCCGACCTAGGGGCAAGTTGGGCCTCTTGCTCTCCCTGATGCCCTGAGGCTGCTGGGTCAAAGAGATCTTGGGCATCCAGCCCCTTGCTTGTCCCTTCCCTCTGACGAGGCCCTCTGAGCTCCAGCACCTTGCAGTGTGGAGACAGCCCCTGCCAGCAACCTCCTCTCCAAGGAGGCCTCAACCGAGGCCTAGGCCCAGGGGAAAGGCACCAGCGGGGATGAGCCTGGGGAGGCGCCCGCGCATGTCTGGACCCAGTCCACGCAGCCTGCCCCTTGGTGGGGCAGTACCCCCGGAAGCCAGGAAGGTCTGGGCAAGGCTGGCCACGGGCAGGGGCCCTGCTGGGTCCTGCCCCTGGCCTGTGGGGCCTCTGAGCACAACCGGCCCTCTCCCACTGGAAGACTTCCCCGGCTGCCTCCAAAGGCCGGTTTGCCAACACTCCCGCCCGCTGTTCCCGCCAGGCACGCACAATTCTCCCAAGCCCGGGAGAAAAGCGCTTCGAGGTGGTGCTCTCTCTGGGCCCTTGCCCCTGAGCGTGGGGGCGAAGCAGTGGGTCCACACTCCCAGACCAACGCAGAACCACATGCACACGTCTGTTCCTGACCCCTGCACCGGCAGAGAGCTCGGGGGAGCCAGAGTCTGTCAGGCAGCTGCTGGGCTGGCCGCCTGTGTGGGAAGGGGCAGAGCCGACCTAGGGGCAAGTTGGGCCTCTTCCTCTCCCTGCTGCCCTGAGGCTGCTGGGCCAAAGAGGTCTTGGGCATCCAGCCCCTTGCTGGTCCCTTCCCTCTGACGAGGCCCTCTGAGCTCCAGCACCTTGCAGTGTGGAGACAGCCCCTGCCAGCAACCTCCTCTCCAAGGAGGCCTCAACCGAGGCCTAGGCCCAGGGGAAAGGCACCAGCGGGGATGAGCCTGGGGAGGCGCCCGGGCATGTCTGGACCCAGTCCCCGCAGCCTGCCCCTTGGTGGGGCAGTACCCCCGGAGGCCAGGAGGGTCTGGGCAAGGCTGCCAGGGGCAGGGACACTGCTGGGTCCTGCCCCTGGCCTGTGGGGCGTCTGAGCACAACCGGCACTCTCCCGCTGGAAGACCTCCCCGGCTGCCTCCAAAGGCCGGTTTGCAAGCACTCCCGCCCGCTGTTCCCGCCAGGCACGCACAATGCTCCCAAGCCCGGGAGAAAAGCGCTTCGGGGTGGTGCTCTCTCCGGGCCCTTGCCCCTGAGCCTGGGGGACAGGCAGGGGGAACACACTCCCAGGCCAAGGCAGAACGACATGCACACGTCTGTTCCTGCCCCCTACACCGGCAGAGATTTCGGGGGAGCCAGAGACTGCCAGGCTGCTGCTGGGCTGGCTGCCTGTGTGGGACGGGGTAGAGCCGACCTAGGGGCAAGTTGGGCCTCTTGCTCTCCCTGCTGCCCTGAGGCTGCTGGGTCAAAGAGGTCTTGGGCATCCAGCCCTTTGCTGGTCCTTTCCCTCTGACGAGGCCCTCTGAGCTCCAGCACCTTGCAGTGTGCAGACAGACCCTGCCGGCAACCTCCTCTCCAAGAAGGCCTCAACCGAGGCCTAGGCCCAGGGGAAAGGCACCAGCGGGGATGAGCCTGGGGAGGCGCCCGGGCATGTCTGGACCCAGGCCCCGCAGCCTGCCCCTTGGTGGGGTAGTACCCCCGGAGGCCAGGAAGGTCTGGGCAAGGCTGCCAGAGGCAGGGACACTGCTGGGTCCTGCCCCTGGCCTGTGGGGCCTCTGAGAACAACTGGCACTCTCCCGCTGGAAGACCTCCCCGGCTGCCTCCAAAGGCTGGTTTGCAAGCACTCAATCCCGCTGTTCACGCCAGCTGCGCACAATGCTCCCAAGCCCGGGAGAAAAGCATTTTGGGGTGGTGCTCACTCCGGGCTTTGGAAGACCTCCCCGGCTGCCTCCAAGGCCGGTTTGCAAGCACTTCTGCCTGCTGTTCCCGCCACCCGCGCACAATGCTCCCAAGCCCGGGAGAAAAGCGTTTCGGGGTGGTGTTCTCTCTGGGCCCAAGAAAGACCTCCCGGGCTGCCCCCAAATGCCGGTTTGCAAGCACTCCCACTCGCTGTTCCCGCCATCCGTGCAAATGCTCCAAGCCCAGGAGAAAAGCCCTTCAGGGTGGTGCTCTCTCCCGGCCCTTGGAAGACCTCCCCGGCTGCCTCCAAAGGCTGGATTTCAAGTACTCCCTCCCGCTGTCCCGCCAGCCGCACACAATGCTCCCAATCACGGGAGAAAAGCGCTTCGGGGTGGTGCTCTCTACGGGCCCTTGGAAGACCTCCCCGTTTGTCTCCAAAGGCCGGTTTGCAAGCACTCATGCCCGCTGTTCCCGCCAGCCGCGCACAATGCTCCCAAGCCTAGGAGAAAAGCGCTTCGGGGTGGTGCTCTCTCCCGGCCCTTGGAAGACCTCCCCGGCTGCCTCCAAAGGCCGGTTTGCAAGCACTCAATCCCGCTGTTCCCGCCAGCCGCGCACAATGCTCCCAAGCCCGGGAGAAAAGCGCTTCGGGGTGGTGCTCTCTCCCGGCCCTTGGAAGACCTCCCCCGCTGCCTCCAAAGGCCGGTTTGCAAGGACTCCTTCCTGCTGTTCCCGCCAGCCACGCACAATGCTCCCAAGCTCGGGAGAAAAGTGCTTCGGGGTGGTGATCTCTCCGGGCCCTTGGAAGTCGTCCCCGGCTGCCTCCAAAGGCCGGTTTGCAAGCATTCATGCCCGTTGTTCCCACCAGCCGCGCACAATGCTCCCAAGCCCGGGAGAAAAGCATTTTGGGGTGGTGCTCACTCCGGGCCCTTGGAAGACCTCCCCGGCTGCCTCCAAAGGCTAGTTTGCAAGCAGTCCTGCCTGCTGTTCCCGCCAGCCGCGCACAATGCTCCCAAGCCCGGGAGAAAAGCGCTTCGGGGTGGTGCTCTCTCCGGGCCCTTGGAAGACGTCCCCGGCTGCCTCCAAAGGCCGGTTTGCAAGCACTCATGCCCGTTGTTCCCACCAGCCGCGCACAATGCTCCCAAGCCCGGGAGAAAAGCATTTTGGGGTGGTGCTCACTCCGGGCCCTTGGAAGACCTCCCCGGCTGCCTCCAAAGGCCAGTTTGCAAGCAGTCCTGCCTGCTGTTCCCGCCAGCCGCGCACAATGTTCCCAAGCCCGGGAGAAAAGCGCTTCGGGGTGGTGCTCTCTCCGGGCACTTTCAAGACCTCCCCGGCTGCCTCCAAAGGCCGGTTTGTAAGTACTCATTCCCGCTGCTTCCGCCAGCCACGCACAATGCTCCCAAGCCCGGGAGAAAAGCATTTTGGGGTGGTGCTCTCTCCGGGCCCTTGGAAGACCTCCCGGGCTGCCTCCAAAGGCCGGTTTGCAAGCATTCATGTCCGTTGTTCCCGACAGCCGCGCACAATGCTCCCAAGCCCGAGAGAAAAGCATTTTGGGGTGGTGATCAGTCCGGCCCTTGGAAGACCTCCCCGGCTGCCTCCAAAGGACAGTTTGCAAGCACTCATGCCCGCTGTTCCCGCCAGCCGCGCACAATGCTCCCAAGACCGTGAGAAAAGCGCTTCGGGGTGGTGTTCTCTCAGGGACCATGGAGGACCTCCCCGGCTGCCCCCAAAGGCCGGTTTGCAAGCATTCCCACTGGCTGTTCCCGCCAGGCACACACAATGTTCCAAAACCCCGGAGAAAAGCGCTTCGGGGTGGTGGTCTCTCCGGGCCCCTGCCCCTGAGCCTGGGGGCCAGGCAGGGGATCCACAGTCCCAGGCCAAGGCAGAACCACATGCACACGTCTGTTCCTGCCCCCTCCACCGGCAGAGAGCTGGGGGGAGCCAGACTCTGTCAGGCAGCTGCTGGGCTGGCCGCCTGTGTGGGAAGGGGCAGAGCCGACCTAGGGGCAAGTTGGGCCTCTTGCTCTCCCTGCTGCCCTGAGGCTGCTGGGCCAAAGAGGTCTTGGGCATCCAGCCCCTTGCTGGTCCCTTTCCTCTGACGAGGCCCTCTGAGCTCCAGCACCTTGCAGTGTGGAGACAGCCCCTGCCAGCAACCTCCTCTCCAAGGAGGCCTCAACCGAGGCCTAGGCCCAGGGGAAAGGCACCAGCGGAGATGAGCCAGTGGAGGCGCACGGGCATGTCTGGACTCAGTCCCCGCAGCCTGCCCCTTGGTGGGGCAGTACCCCCGGAGGCCAGGAAGGTCTGGGCAAGGCTGCGAGGGGCAGGGGCCCTGCTGGGTCGTGCCCCTGGCCTGTGGGGCGTCTGAGCACAACCGGCACTCTCCCGCTGGAAGACCTCCCCGTCTGCCTCCAAAGGCCGGTTTGCAAGCACTCCCGCCCGCTGTTCCCGCCAGGCACGCACAATGCTCCCAAGCCCGGGAGAAAAGCGCTTCGGGGTGGTGCTCTCTCCGGGCCCTTGCCCCTGAGCCTGGGGGCCAGGCAGTTGGAACACACTCCCAGGCCAAGGCAGAACGACATGCACACGTCTGTTCCTGCCCCCTACACCGGCAGAGAGCTCGAGGGAGCCAGAGACTGCCAGGCTGCTGCTGGGCTGGCTGCCTGTGTGGGACGGGGCAGAGCCGACCTAGGGGCAAGTTGGGCCTCTTGCTCTCCCTGCTGCCCTGAGGCTGCTGGGTCAAAGAGGTCTTGGGCATCCAACCCTTTGCTGGTCCCTTCCCTCTGACGAGGCCCTCTGAGCTCCAGCACCTTGCAGTGTGGAGACAGCCCCTGCCAGCAACCTCCTCTCCAAAGAGGCCTCAACCGAGGCCTACGCCCAGGGGAAAAGCACCAGCGGGGATGATCCTGGGGAGGCGCACGGACATGTCTGGACCCAGTCCCCGCAGCCTGCCCCTTGGTGGGGCAGTACCCCCGGAGGCCAGGAAGGTCTGGGCAAGGCTGGCCAGGGGCAGGGTCCCTGCTGGGTCCTGCCCCTGGCCTGTGAGGCCTCTGAGCACAACCGGCCCTCTCCCACTGGAAGACCTCCCCAGCTGCCTCCAAAGTCCTGTTTGCAAACACTCCCGCCCGCTGTTCACGCCAGGCTCGCACAATGCTCCCAAGCCCGGGAGAAAAGCGCTTCGGGGTGGTGCTCTCTCCGGGCCCTTGCCCCTGAGCCTGGGGGCCAGGCAGTGGGTCCACACTCCCAGACCAAGGCAGAACCACATGCACACGTCTGTTCCTGACCCCTGCACCGGCAGAGAGCTCGGGGGAGCCAGAGTCTGTCAGGCAGGTGCTGGGCTGGCCGCCTGTGTGGGAAGGGGCAGAGCCGACCTAGGGGCAAGTTGGGCCTCTTGCTCTCCCTGCTGCCCTGAGGCTGCTGGGCCAAAGAGGTCTTGGGCATCCAGCCCCTTGCTGGTCCCTTCCCGCTGACGAGGCCCTCTGAGCTCCAGCACCTTGCAGTGTGGAGACAGCCCCTGCCAGCAACCTCCTCTCCAAGGAGGCCTCAACCGAGGCCTAGGCCCAGGGGAAAGGCACCAGCGGGGATGAGCCTGGGGAGGCGCCCGGGCATGTCTGGACCCAGTCCCCGCAGCCTGCCCCTTGGTGGGGCAGTACCCCCGGAGGCCAGGAAGGTCTGGGCAAGGCTGGCCAGGGGCAGGGGCCCTGCTGGGTCCTGCCCCTGGCCTGTGGGGCCTCTGAGCACAACCGGCCCTCTCCCACTGGAAGAACTCCCCGGCTCCCTCCAAAGGCCAGTTTGCCAACACTCCCGCCCGCTGTTCTCGCCAGGCACGCACAATGCTCCCAAGCCCGGGAGAAAAGCGCTTCGGGGTGGTTCTCTCCTCGGGCCCTTGCCCCTGAGCCTGGGGTCCAAGCAGTTGGTACACACTCCCAGACCAAGGCAGAACCACATGCACACGTCTGTTCCTGACCCCTGCACCGGCAGAGAGTTCGGGGGAGCCAGAGTCTGTCAGGCAGGTGCTGGGCTGGCCGCCTGTGTGGGAAGGGGCAGAACCGACCTAGGGGCAAGTTGGGCCTCTTCCTCTCCCTGCTGCCCTGAGGCTGCTGGGCCAAAGAGGTCTTGGGCATCCAGCCCCTTGCTGGTCCCTTCCCTCTGACGAGGCCCTCTGAGCTCCAGCACCTTGCAGTGTGGAGACAGCACCTGCCAGCAACATCCTCTCCAAGGAGGACTCAACCGAGGCCTAGGCCCAGGGGAAAGGCACCAGCGGGGATGAGCCTGGGGAGGCGCCCGGGCATGTCTGGACCCAGTCCCCGCAGCCTGCCCCTGGTGGGGCAGTACCCCCGGAGGCCAGGAAGATCTGGGCAAGGCTGGCCAGGGGCAGGGGCCCTGCTGGGTCCTCCCCATGGCCTGTGGGGCCTCTGAGCACAACCGGCCCTCTCCCACTGGAAGACCTCCCCGGCTGCCTCCAAAGGCCGGTTTGCAAGCACTCCCGCCCACTGTTCCCGCCAGGCGCGCACAATGCTCCCAAGCCCGGGAGAAAAGCGCTTCGGGGTGGTGCTCTCTGCGGGCCCTTGCCCCTGAGCCTGTGGGCAAGGCAGGGGGATCACACTCCCAGACCAAGGCAGAAACACATGCACACGTCTGTTCCTGTCCCCTGCACCGGCAGAGAGCTCGGGGGAGCCAGAGTCTCTCAGGCAGGTGCTGGGCTGGCCGCCTGTGTGGGAAGGGGCAGAGCCGACCTAGGGGCAAGTTGGGCCTCTTGCTCTCCCTGCTGCCCTGAGGCTGCAGGGCCAAAGACGTCTTGGGCATCCAGCCCCTTACTGGTCCCTTCCCTCTGACGAGGCCCTCTGAGCTCCAGCACCTTGCAGTGTGGAGACAGCCCCTGCCAGCAATCTCCTCTCCAAGGAGGCCTCAACCGAGGCCTAGGCCCAGGGGAAAGGCACCAGCGGGGTTGAGCCAGGGGAGGCACCCGGGCATGTCTGGACCCTGTCCCCGCAGCCTGCCCCTTGGTGGGGCAGTACCCCCGGAGGCCAGGAAGGTCTGGGCAAGGCTGGCCAGGGGCAGGGGCCCTGCTGGGTCCTGCCCCTGGCCTGTGGGGCCTCTGAGCACAACCGGCCCTCTCCCACTGGAAGACCTCCCCGGCTGCCTCCAAAGGCCGGTTTGCAAGCACTCCCGCCCACTGTTCCCGCCAGGCGCGCACAATGCTCCCAAGCCCGGGAGAAAAGCGCTTCGGGGTGGTGGTCTCTCCGGACACTTGCCCCTGAGCCTGGGGGCCAGGCAGGGGGTCCACAGTCCCAGGCCAAGGCACAACAACATGCACACGTCTGTTCCTGCCCCCGCCACCGGCAGAGAGCTGGGGGGAGCCAGAGTCTGTCAGGCAGCTGTTGGGCTGGCCGCCTGTGTGGGAAGCGGCAGAGCCGACCTAGGGGCAAGTTGGGCCTCTTGCTCTCCCTGCTGCCCTGAGGCTGCTGGGCCAAAGAGGTCTTGGGCATCCAGCCCTTTGCTTGTCCCTTCCCTCTGACGAGGCCCTCTGAGCTCCAGCACCTTGCAGTGTGGAGACAGCCCCTGCCAGCAACCTCCTCTCCAAGGAGGCCTCAACCGAGACCTAGGACCAGGGGAAAGGCACCAGCGGGGATGAGCCTGGGGAGGCGCCCGGGCATGTCTGGACCCAGTCCCCGCAGCCTGCCCCTTGGTGGGGCAGTACCCCCGGAGGTCAGGAAGGTCTGGGAAAGGCTGGCCAGGGGCAGGGGACCTGCTGGGTCCTGCCCCTGGCCTGTGGGGCCTCTGAGCACAACCGGCCCTCTCCCACTGGAAGACCTCCCCGGCTGCCTCCAAAGTCCTGTTTGCCAACACTCCCACCCGCTGTTCACGCCAGACTTGCACAATGCTCCCAAGCCCGGGAGAAAAGCGCTTCGGGGTGGTGCTCTCTCTGGGCCCTTGCCCCTGAGCCTGGGGGCAAGGCAGGGTGTCCACACTCCCAGGCCAAGGCAGAACCACATGCACACGTCTGATCTGCCCCCTGCACCGGCAGAGAGCTCGGGGGAGCCAGAGTCTGTCAGGCAGCTGCTGGGCTGGCCGCCTGTGTGGGAAGTGGCAGAGCCGACCTAGGGGCAAGTTGGGCCTCTTGCTCTCCCTGCTGCCCTGAGGCTGCTGGGCCATAGAGGTCTTGGGCTTCCAGCCCCTTGCTGGTCCCTTCCCTCTGACGAGGCCCTCTGAGCTCCAGCACCTTGCAGTGTGGAGACAGCCCCTGCCAGCAACCTCCTCTCCAAGGAGGCCTCAACCGAGGCCTAGGCCCAGGGGAAAGGCACCAGCGGGGATGAGCCTGGGGAGGCGCCCGGGCATGTCTGGACCCAGTCCCCGCAGCCTGCCCCTTGGTGGGGCAGTACCCCCGGAGGCCAGGAAGGTCTGGGCAAGGCTGGCCAGGGGCAGGGGCCCTGCTGGGTCCTGCCCCTGGCCTGTGGGGCCTCTGAGCAAAACCGGCCCTCTCCCACTGGAAGACCTCCCCGGCTGCCTCCAAAGGCCGGTTTGCAAGCACTCCCGCCCACTGTTCCCGCCAGGCGCGCACAATGCTCCCAAGCCCGGGAGAAAAGCGCTTCGGGGTGGTGCTCTCTCCGGGCCCTTGCCCCTGAGCCTGTGGGCAAGGCAGGGGGAACACACTCCCAGACCAAGGCAGAAACACATGCACACGTCTGTTCCTGTCCCCTGCACCGGCAGAGAGCTCGGGGGAGCCAGAGTCTGTCAGGCAGCTGCTGGGCTGGCCGCCTGTGTGGGAAGGGGCAGAGCCGACCTAGGGGCAAGTTGGGCCTCTTGCTCTCCCTGCTGCCCTGAGGCTGCAGGGCCAAAGACGTCTTGGGCATCCAGCCCCTTACTGGTCCCTTCCCTCTGACGAGGCCCTCTGAGCTCCAGCACCTTGCAGTGTGGAGACAGCCCCTGCCAGCAATCTCCTCTCCAAGGAGGCCTCAACCGAGGCCTAGGCCCAGGGGAAAGGCACCAGCGGGGTTGAGCCAGGGGAGGCGCCCGGGCATGTCTGGACCCTGTCCCCGCAGCCTGCCCCTTGGTGGGGCAGTACCCCCGGAGGCCAGGAAGGTCTGGGCAAGGCTGGCCAGGGGCAGGGGCCCTGCTGGGTCCTGCCCCTGGCCTGTGGGGCCTCTGAGCACAACCGGCCCTCTCCCACTGGAAGACCTCCCCGGCTGCCTCCAAAGGCCGGTTTGCAAGCACTCCCGCCCACTGTTCCCGCCAGGCGCGCACAATGCTCCCAAGCCCGGGAGAAAAGCGCTTCGGTGTGGTGGTCTCTCCGGGCCCTTGCCCCTGAGCCTGGGGGCCAGGCAGGGGATCCACAGTCCCAGGCCAAGGCACAACAACATGCACACGTCTGTTCCTGCCCCCTCCACCGGCAGAGAGCTGGGGGGAGCCAGAGTCTGTCAGGCAGCTGCTGGGCTGGCCGCCTGTGTGGGAAGGGGCAGAGCCGACCTAGGGGCAAGTTGGGCCTCTTGCTCTCCCTGCTGCCCTGAGGCTGCTGTGCCAAAGAGGTCTTGGGCATCCAGCCCCTTGCTGGTCCCTTCCCTCTGACGAGGCCCTCTGAGCTCCAGCACCTTGCAGTGTGGAGACAGCCCCTGCCAGCAACCTCCTCTCCAAGGAGGCCTCAACCGAGGCCTAGGCCCAGGGGAAAGGCACCAGCGGGGATGAGCCTGGGGAGGCGCCCGGGCATGTCTGGACCCAGGCCCCGCAGCCTGCCCCTTGGTGGGGCAGTACCCCCGGAGGCCAGGAAGGTCTGGGCAAGGCTGGCCAGGGGCAGGGGCCCTGCTGCGTCCTGCCCCTGGCCTGTGGGGCCTCTGAGAACAACTGGCACTCTCCCGCTGGAAGACCCCCCCGGCTGCCTCCAAAGGCTTGTTTGCAAGCACTCAATCCCGCTGTTCACGCCAGCTGCGCACAATGCTCCTAAGCCCGGGAGAAAAGCATTTTGGGGTGGTGCTCACTCCGGGCTTTGGAAGACCTCCCCGGCTGCCTCCAAGGCCGGTTTGCAAGCACTTCTGCCTGCTGTTCCCGCCACCCGCGCACAATGCTCCCAAGCCCGGGAGAAAAGCGTTTCGGGGTGGTGTTCTCTCTGGGCCCAAGAAAGACCTCCCGGGCTGCCCCCAAATGCCGGTTTGCAAGCACTCCCACTCACTGTTCCCGCCATCCGTGCAAATGCTCCAAGCCCAGGAGAAAAGCCCTTCAGGGTGGTGCTCTCTCCCGGCCCTTGGAAGACCTCCCCGGCTGCCTCCAAAGGCTGGATTTCAAGTACTCCCTCCCGCTGTCCCGCCAGCCGCACACAATGCTCCCAATCACGGGAGAAAAGCGCTTCGGGGTGGTGCTCTCTACGGGCCCTTGGAAGACCTCCCCGTTTGTCTCCAAAGGCCGGTTTGCAAGCACTCATGCCCGCTGTTCCCGCCAGCCGCGCACAATGCTCCCAAGCCTAGGAGAAAAGCGCTTCGGGGTGGTGCTCTCTCCCGGCCCTTGGAAGACCTCCCCGGCTGCCTCCAAAGGCCGGTTTGCAAGCACTCAATCCCGCTGTTCCCGCCAGCCGCGCACAATGCTCCCAAGCCCGGGAGAAAAGCGCTTCGGGGTGGTGCTCTCTCCCGGCCCTTGGAAGACCTCCCCGGCTGCCTCCAAAGGCTGGTTTTCAAGAACTCCCTCCCGCTGACCCGCCAGCCGCACACAATGCTCCCAAGCCCGGGAGAAAAGCATTTTGAGGTGGTCTCTCTCCGGGCCCTTGGAAGACTCCCCGGCTGCCTCTAAAGGCCGGTTTGCAAGCACTCATGTCCTCTGTTCCCGACAGCCGCGAACAATGCTCCCAATTCCGTGAGAAAAGTGCTTCGGGATGGTGCTCTCTCCGGGCCCTTGGAAGACCTCCCAAGCTGCCTCCAAAGGCCGGTTTGCAAGCACTCCCGCCCGCTGTTCCCGCCAGCCTCGCACAATGCTCCCAAGCCCGGGAGAAAAGCGCTTCGGGGTGGTGTTCTCTCCGTGCCAATGGAGGACCTCCCTGGCTGCCCCCAAAGGCCGGTTTGCAAGCACTCCCACTCGCTGTTCCCGCCAGCCACGCACAATCCTCCAAAACCCCGGAGAAAAGCGCTTCGGGGTGGTGTTCTCTCCGTGCCCATGGAAGACCTCCCGGGGTGCCCCCAAAGGCCGGTTTGCAAGCACTCCCACTCGCTGTTCCCGCCATCCGCGCACAATGCTCCCAAGCCCGGGAGAAAAGCATTTTGGGGTGGTGCTCACACCGGGCCCTGGAAGACCTCCCCGGCTGCCTCCAAAGGACGGTTTTCAAGCACTCCTGCCTGCTGTTCCCGCCACCCGCGCACAATGCTCCCAAGCCCGGGAGAAAAGCGCTTCGGGGTGGTGCTCTCTACAGGCCCTTGGAAGACCTCCCCGGCTGCCTCCAAAGGCCGGTTTGCAAGGACTCCTTCCTGCTGTTCCCGCCATCCGCGCACAATGCTCCCAAGCCCGGGAGAAAAGCATTTTGGGGTGGTGCTCACACCGGGCCCTGGAAGACCTCCCCGGCTGCCTCCAAAGGACGGTTTTCAAGCACTCCTGCCTGCTGTTCCCGCCACCCGCGCAGAATACTCCCAAGCGCGGGAGAAAAGCGCTTCGGGGTGGTGCTCTCTACAGGCCCTTGGAAGACCTCCCCGGCTGCCTCCAAAGGCCGGTTTGCAAGGACTCCTTCCTGCTGTTCCCGCCAGCCACGCACAATGCTCCCAAGCCCGGGAGAAAAGCATTTTGGGGTGGTGCTCACTCCGGGCCCTTGGAAGACCTCCCCGGCTGCCTCCAATGGCCAGTTTGCAAGCACTCATGTCCGCTGTTCCCACCAGCCGCGCACAATGCTCCCAAGCCCGGGAGAAAAGCTTTTTGGGGTGGTGCTCACACCGGGCCCTGGAAGACCTCCCCAGCTGCCTGCAAAGGCCGGTTTTCAAGCACTCCTGCCTGCTGTTCCCGCCAGCCGCGCACAATGCTCCCAAGCCCGGGAGAAAAGCTTTTTGGGGTGGTGCTCACACCAGGCCCTGGAAGACCTCCCCGGCTGCCTCCAAAGGACGGTTTTCAAGCACTCCTGCCTGCTGTTCCCGCCACCTGCGCACAATGCTCCCAAGCCCGGGAGAAAAGCGCTTCGGGGTGGTGCTCTCTACAGGCCCTTGGAAGACCTCCCCGGCTGCCTCCAAAGGCCGGTTTGCAAGGACTCCTTCCTGCTGTTCCCGCCAGCCACGCACAATGCTCCCAAGCCCGGGAGAGAAGCATTTTGGGGTGGTGCTCTCTACAGGCCCTTGGAAGACCTCCCCGGCTGCCTCCAGTGGCCAGTTTGCAAGCACTCATGCCCGCTGTTCCCACCAGCCGCGCACAATGCTCCCAAGCCCGGGAGAAAAGCTTTTTGGGGTGGTGCTCACACCGGGCCCTGGAAGACCTCCCCGCCTGCCTGCAAAGGCCGGTTTTCAAGCACTCCTGCCTGCTGTTCCTGCCACCCGCGCACAATACTCCCAAGCCCGGGAGAAAAGCGCTTCGGGGTGGTGCTCTCTACAGGCCCTTGGAAGACCTCCCCCGCTGCCTCCAAAGGCCGGTTTGCAAGGACTCCTTCCTGCTGTTCCCGCCAGCCACGCACAATGCTCCCAAGCCCGGGAGAAAAGTGCTTCGGTGTGGTGATCTCTCCGGGCCCTTGGAAGTCGTCCCCGGCTGCCTCCAAAGGCCGGTTTGCAAGCACTCATGCCCGTTGTTCCCACCAGCCGCGCACAATGCTCCCAAGCCCGGGAGAAAAGCATTTTGGGGTGGTGCTCTCTCCGGGCCCTTGGAAGACGTCCCCGGCTGCCTCCAAAGGCCGGTTTGCAAGCACTCATGCCCGTTGTTCCCACCAGCCGCGCACAATGCTCCCAAGCCCGGGAGAAAAGCGCTTTGGGGTGGTGCTCTCTCCGGGCCCTTGGAAGACGTCCCCGGCTGCCTCCAAAGGCCGGTTTGCAAGCACTCATGCCCGTTGTTCCCACCAGCCGCGCACAATGCTCCCAAGCCCGGGAGAAAAGCATTTTGGGGTGGTGCTCACTCCAGGCCCTTGGAAGACCTCCCCGGCTGCCTCCAAAGGCCAGTTTGCAAGCAGTCCTGCCTGCTGTTCCCGCCAGCCGCGCACAATGTTCCCAAGCCCGGGAGAAAAGGGCTTCGGGGTGGTGCTCTCTCCGGGCACTTTCAAGACCTCCCCGGCTGCCTCCAAAGGCCGGTTTGTAAGTACTCATTCCCGCTGCTTCCGCCAGCCACGCACAATGCTCCCAAGCCCGGGAGAAAAGCATTTTGGGGTGGTGCTCTCTCCGGGCCCTTGGAAGACCTCCCGGGCTGCCTCCAAAGGCCAGTTTGCAAGCATTCATGTCCGTTGTTCCCGACAGCCGCGCACAATGCTCCCAAGCCCGAGAGAAAAGCATTTTGGGGTGGTGATCAGTCCGGCTCTTGGAAGACCTCCCCGGCTGCCTCCAAAGGACAGTTTGCAAGCACTCAGGCCCGCTGTTCCCGCCAGCCGCGCACAATGCTCCCAAGACCGTGAGAAAAGCGCTTCGGGGTGGTGTTCTCTCAGGGACCATGGAGGACCTCCCCGGCTGCCCCCAAAGGCCGGTTTGCAAGCATTCCCACTGGCTGTTCCCGCCAGGCACACACAATGTTCCAAAACCCCGGAGAAAAGCGCTTCGGGGTGGTGGTCTCTCCGGGCCCCTGCCCCTGAGCCTGGGGGCCAGGCAGGGGATCCACAGTCCCAGGCCAAGGCAGAACCACATGCACACGTCTGTTCCTGACCCCTGCACCGGCAGAGAGCTCGGGGGAGCCAGAGTCTGTCAGGCAGGTGCTGGGCTGGCCGCCTGTGTGGGAAGGGGCAGAGCCGACCTAGGGGCAAGTTGGGCCTCTTGCTCTCCCTGCTGCCCTGAGGCTGCTGGGCCAAAGAGGTCTTGGGCATCCAGCCCCTTGCTGGTCCCTTCCCGCTGACGAGGCCCTCTGAGCTCCAGCACCTTGCAGTGTGGAGACAGCCCCTGCCAGCAACCTCCTCTCCAAGGAGGCCTCAACCGAGGCCTAGGCCCAGGGGAAAGGCACCAGCGGGGATGAGCCTGGGGAGGCGCCCGGGCATGTCTGGACCCAGTCCCCGCAGCCTGCCCCTTGGTGGGGCAGTACCCCCGGAGGCCAGGAAGGTCTGGGCAAGGCTGGCCAGGGGCAGGGGCCCTGCTGGGTCCTGCCCCTGGCCTGTGGGGCCTCTGAGCACAACCGGCCCTCTCCCACTGGAAGAACTCCCCGGCTCCCTCCAAAGGCCAGTTTGCCAACACTCCCGCCCGCTGTTCTCGCCAGGCACGCACAATGCTCCCAAGCCCGGGAGAAAAGCGCTTCGGGGTGGTTCTCTCCTCGGGCCCTTGCCCCTGAGCCTGGGGTCCAAGCAGTTGGTACACACTCCCAGACCAAGGCAGAACCACATGCACACGTCTGTTCCTGACCCCTGCACCGGCAGAGAGTTCGGGGGAGCCAGAGTCTGTCAGGCAGGTGCTGGGCTGGCCGCCTGTGTGGGAAGGGGCAGAACCGACCTAGGGGCAAGTTGGGCCTCTTCCTCTCCCTGCTGCCCTGAGGCTGCTGGGCCAAAGAGGTCTTGGGCATCCAGCCCCTTGCTGGTCCCTTCCCTCTGACGAGGCCCTCTGAGCTCCAGCACCTTGCAGTGTGGAGACAGCACCTGCCAGCAACATCCTCTCCAAGGAGGACTCAACCGAGGCCTAGGCCCAGGGGAAAGGCACCAGCGGGGATGAGCCTGGGGAGGCGCCCGGGCATGTCTGGACCCAGTCCCCGCAGCCTGCCCCTGGTGGGGCAGTACCCCCGGAGGCCAGGAAGATCTGGGCAAGGCTGGCCAGGGGCAGGGGCCCTGCTGGGTCCTCCCCATGGCCTGTGGGGCCTCTGAGCACAACCGGCCCTCTCCCACTGGAAGACCTCCCCGGCTGCCTCCAAAGGCCGGTTTGCAAGCACTCCCGCCCACTGTTCCCGCCAGGCGCGCACAATGCTCCCAAGCCCGGGAGAAAAGCGCTTCGGGGTGGTGCTCTCTGCGGGCCCTTGCCCCTGAGCCTGTGGGCAAGGCAGGGGGATCACACTCCCAGACCAAGGCAGAAACACATGCACACGTCTGTTCCTGTCCCCTGCACCGGCAGAGAGCTCGGGGGAGCCAGAGTCTCTCAGGCAGGTGCTGGGCTGGCCGCCTGTGTGGGAAGGGGCAGAGCCGACCTAGGGGCAAGTTGGGCCTCTTGCTCTCCCTGCTGCCCTGAGGCTGCAGGGCCAAAGACGTCTTGGGCATCCAGCCCCTTACTGGTCCCTTCCCTCTGACGAGGCCCTCTGAGCTCCAGCACCTTGCAGTGTGGAGACAGCCCCTGCCAGCAATCTCCTCTCCAAGGAGGCCTCAACCGAGGCCTAGGCCCAGGGGAAAGGCACCAGCGGGGTTGAGCCAGGGGAGGCACCCGGGCATGTCTGGACCCTGTCCCCGCAGCCTGCCCCTTGGTGGGGCAGTACCCCCGGAGGCCAGGAAGGTCTGGGCAAGGCTGGCCAGGGGCAGGGGCCCTGCTGGGTCCTGCCCCTGGCCTGTGGGGCCTCTGAGCACAACCGGCCCTCTCCCACTGGAAGACCTCCCCGGCTGCCTCCAAAGGCCGGTTTGCAAGCACTCCCGCCCGCTGTTCCCGCCAGGCACGCACAATGCTCCCAAGCCCGGGAGAAAAGCGCTTCGGGGTGGTGCTCTCTCCGGGCCCTTGCCCCTGAGCCTGGGGGCCAGGCAGTTGGAACACACTCCCAGGCCAATGCAGAACGACATGCACACGTCTGTTCCTGCCCCCTACACCGGCAGAGAGCTCGGGGGAGCCAGAGACTGCCAGGCTGCTGCTGGGCTGGCTGCCTGTGTGGGACGGGGCAGAGCCGACCTAGGGGCAAGTTGGGCCTCTTGCTCTCCCTGCTGCCCTGAGGCTGCTGGGCCAAAGACGTCTTGGGCATCCAGCCCTTTGCTGGTCCCTTCCCTCTGACGAGGCCCTCTGAGCTCCAGCACCTTGCAGTGTGGAGACAGCCCCTGCCAGCAACCTCCTCTCCAAAGAGGCCTCAACCGAGGCCTACGCCCAGGGGAAAAGCACCAGCGGGGATGATCCTGGGGAGGCGCACGGACATGTCTGGACCCAGTCCCCGCAGCCTGCCCCTTGGTGGGGCAGTGCCCCCGGAGGCCAGGAAGGTCTGGGCAAGGCTGGCCAGGGGCAGGGGCCCTGCTGGGTCCTGCCCCTGGCCTGTGAGGCCTCTGAGCACAACCGGCCCTCTCCCACTGGAAGACCTCCCCAGCTGCCTCCAAAGTCCTGTTTGCAAACACTCCCGCCCGCTGTTCACGCCAGGCTCGCACAATGCTCCCAAGCCCGGGAGAAAAGCGCTTCGGGGTGGTGCTCTCTCCGGGCCCTTGCCCCTGAGCCTGGGGGCCAGGCAGTGGGTCCACACTCCCAGACCAAGGCAGAACCACATGCACACGTCTGTTCCTGACCCCTGCACCGGCAGAGAGCTCTGGGGAGCCAGAGTCTGTCAGGCAGGTGCTGGGCTGGCCGCCTGTGTGGGAAGGGGCAGAGCCGACCTAGGGGCAAGTTGGACCTCTTCCTCTCCCTGCTGCCATGAGGCTGCTGGGCCAAAGAGGTCTTGGGCATCCAGCCCCTTGCTGGTCCCTTCCCTCTGACGAGGCCCTCTGAGCTCCAGCACCTTGCAGTGTGGAGACAGCCCCTGCCAGCAACCTCCTCTCCAATGAGGCCTCAACCGAGGCCTAGGCCTAGGGGAAAGACACCAGCGGGGATGAGCCTGGGGAGGCGCCCGGGCATGTCTGGACCCAGTCCCCGCAGCCTGCCACTTGGTGGGACAGTACCCCCGGAGGCCAGGAAGGTCTGTGCAAGGCTGCCAGGGGCAGGGACAGTGCTGGGTCCTGCCCCTGGCCTGTTGGACGTCTGAGCACAACCGGCACTCTCGCGCTGGAAGACCTCCCCGTCTGCCTCCAAAGGCCGGTTTGCAAGCACTCCCGCCCGCTGTTCCCGCCAGGCACGCACAATGCTCCCAAGCCCGGGAGAAAAGCGCTTCGGGGTGGTGCTCTCTCCGGGCCCTTGCCCCTAAGCCTGCGGGCCAGGCAGGGGGAACACACTCCCAGGCCAAGACAGAACGACATGAACACGTCTGTTCCTGCCCCCTACACCGGCAGAGAGCTCGGGGGAGCCAGAGTCTCTCAGGCAGGTGCTGGGCTGGCCGCCTGTGTGGGAAGGGGCAGAGCCGACCTAGGGGCAAGTTGGGCCTCTT
The DNA here is from genome assembly GCF_033118175.1 of Dama dama. Taxonomy (NCBI): domain Eukaryota; kingdom Metazoa; phylum Chordata; class Mammalia; order Artiodactyla; family Cervidae; genus Dama; species Dama dama. The sequence continues at coordinate 741,870 of NW_026871019.1, read as the reverse complement.
GCTCTCCCTGCTGCCCTGAGGCTGCTGGGCCAAAGACGTCTTGGGCATCCAGCCCTTTGCTGGTCCCTTCCCTCTGACGAGGCCCTCTGAGCTCCAGCACCTTGCAGTGTGGAGACAGCACCTGCCAGCAATCTCCTCTCCAAGGAGGCCTCAACCGAGACCTAGGCCCAGGGGAAAAGCACCAGCGGGGTTGAGCCTGGGGAGGCGCCCGGGCATGTCTGGACCCAGTCCCCGCAGCCTGTCCCTTGGTGGGGCAGTACCCCCGGAGGCCAGGAAGGTCTGGGAAAGGCTGGCCAGGGGCAGGGGCCCTGCTGGGTCCTGCCCCTGGCCTGTGGGGCCTCTGAGCACAACCGGCCCTCTCCCACTGGAAGACCTCCCCGGCTGCCTCCAAAGTCCTGTTTGCCAACACTCCCACCCGCTGTTCACGCCAGACTTGCACAATGCTCCCAAGCCCGGGAGAAAAGCGCTTCGGGGTGGTGCTCTCTCCGGGCCCATGCCCCTGAGCCTGGGGGCAAGGCATGGGGAACACACTCCCAGGCCAAGGCAGAACCACATGCCCACGTCTGTTCCTGTCCCCTGCACCGGCAGAGAGCTTGGAGGAGCCAGAGTCTGTCAGGCAGCTGCTGGGTTGGCCGCCTGTGTGGGAAGGGGCAGAGCCGCCCTAGGGGCAAGTTGGGCCTCTTGCTCTCCCTGCTGCCCTGAGGCTGCTGGGCCAAAGACGTCTTGGGCATCCAGCCCCTTACTGGTCCCTTCCCTCTGACGAGGCCCTCTGAGCTCCAGCACCTTGCAGTGTGGAGACAGCCCCTGCCAGCAACCTCCTCTCCAAGGAGGCCTGAACCAAGGCCTAGGCCCAGGGGAAAGACACCAGCGGGGATGAGCCAGGGGAGGCGCCCGAGCATGTCTGGACCCAGTCCCCGCAGCCTGCCCCTTGGTGGGGCAGTACCCCTGGAGGCCAGGAAGGTCTGGGTAAGGCTGGCCAGGGGCAGGGGTCCTGCTGGGTCCTGCCCCTGGCCTGTGGGGCCTCTGAGCACAACCGGCCCTCTCCCACTGGAAGACCTCCCCGGCTGCCTCCAAAGGCCGGTTTGCAAGCGCTCCCGGCCACTGTTACCAGCAGGCGGGCACAATGCGCCTAAGCCAGGAAGAAAAGCGGTTCAGGGTGGTGCTCTCTCTGGGCCCTTGCCCCTGAGCCTGGGGGAAAGGCAGGGTGTCCACACTAACAGGCCAAGGCAGAACCACATGCACACGTTTGACCTGCCCCCTGCACCGGCAGAGAGCTCGGGGGAGCCAGAGTCTGTCAGGCAGCTGCTGGGCTGGCCGCCTGTGTGGGAAGTGGCAGAGCCGACCTAGGGGCAAGTTGGGCCTCTTGCTCTCCCTGCTGCCCTGAGGCTGCTGGGCCATAGAGGTCTTGGGCATCCAGCCCCTTGCTGGTCCCTTCCCTCTGACGAGGCCCTCTGAGCTCCAGCACCTTGCAGTGTGGAGACAGCCCCTGCCAGCAACCTCCTCTCCAAGGAGGCCTCAACCGAGGCCTAGGCCCAGGGGAAAGGCACCAGCGGGGATGAGCCTGGAGAGGCGCCCGGGCATGTCTGGACCCAGTCCCCGCAGCCTGCCCCTTGGTGGGGCAGTACCCCCGGAGGCCAGGAAGGTCTGGGCAAGGCTGTCCAGGGGCAGGGGACCTGCTGGGTCCTGCCCCTTGCCTGTGGGGCCTCTGAGCACAACCGGCCCTCTCCCACTGGAAGAACTCCCCGGCTCCCTCCAAAGGCCAGTTTGCCAACACTCCCGCCCGCTGTTCCCGCCAGGCACGCACAATGCTCCCAAGCCCGGGAGAAAAGCGCTTCGGGGTGGTGCTCTCCTCGGGCCCTTGCCCCTGAGCCTGGGGGCCAGGCAGTTGGTCCACACTCCCAGACCAAGGCAGAACCACATGCACACGTCTGTTCCTGACCCCTGCACCGGCAGAGAGTTCGGGGGAGCCAGAGTCTGTCAGGCAGCTGCTGGGCTGGCCGCCTGTGTGGGAAGGGGCAGAGCCGACCTAGGGGCAAGTTGGGCCTCTTCCTCTCCCTGCTGCCTGAGGCTGCTGGGCCAAAGAGGTCTTGGGCATCCAGCCCCTTGCTGGTCCCTTCCCTCTGACGAGGCCCTCTGAGCTCCAGCACCTTGCAGTGTGGAGACAGCCCCTGCCAGCAACATCCTCTCCAAGGAGGCCTCAACCGAGGCCTAGGCCCAGGGGAAAGGCACCAGCGGGGATGAGCCTGGGGAGGCGCCCGGGCATGTCTGGACCCAGTCCCCGCAGCCTGCCCCTTGGTGGGGCAGTACCCCCGGAGGCCAGGAAGATCTGGGCAAGGCTGGCCAGGGGCAGGGGCCCTGCTGGGTCCTCCCCATGGCCTGTGGGGCCTCTGAGCACAACCGGCCCTCTCCCACTGGAAGACCTCCCCGGCTGCCTCCAAAGGCCGGTTTGCAAGCACTCCCGCCCACTGTTCCCGCCAGGCGCGCACAATGCTCCCAAGCCCGGGAGAAAAGCGCTTCGGGGTGGTGCTCTCTCCGGGCCCTTGCCCCTGAGCCTGTGGGCAAGGCAGGGGGAACACACTCCCAGACCAAGGCAGAACCACATGCCCACGTCTGTTCCTGTCCCCTGCACCGGCAGAGAGCTTGGGGGAGCCAGAGTCTGTCAGGCAGCTGCTGGGCTGGCCGCCTGTGTGGGAAGGGGCAGGGCCGACCTAGGGGCAAGTTGGGCCTCTTGCTCTCCCTGCTGCCCTGAGGCTGCTGGGCCAAAGAGGTCTTGGGCATCCAGCCCCTTGCTGGTCCCTTCCCTCTGACGAGGCCCTCTGAGCTCCAGCACCTTGCAGTGTGGAGACAGCCCCTGCCAGCAACCTCCTCTCCAAGGAGGCCTCAACCGAGGCCTAGGCCCAGGGGAAAGGCACCAGCGGAGATGAGCCAGTGGAGGCGCACGGGCATGTCTGGACCCATTCCCCCAGCCTGCCCCTTGGTGGAGCAGTACCCCCGGAGGCCAGGAAGGTCTGGGCAAGGCTGCGAGGGGCAGGGGCCCTGCTGGGTCGTGCCCCTGGCCTGTGGGGCGTCTGAGCACAACCGGCACTCTCCCGCTGGAAGACCTCCCCGTCTGCCTCCAAAGGCCGGTTTGCAAGCACTCCCGCCCGCTGTTCCCGCCAGGCACGCACAATGCTCCCAAGCCCGGGAGAAAAGCGCTTCGGGGTGGTGCTCTCTCCGGGCCCTTGCCCCTGAGCCTGGGGGCCAGGCAGTTGGAACACACTCCCAGGCCAAGGCAGAACGACATGCACACGTCTGTTCCTGCCCCCTACACCGGCAGAGAGCTCGGGGGAGCCAGAGACTGCCAGGCTGCTGCTGGGCTGGCTGCCAGTGTGGGACGGGGCAGAGCCGACCTAGGGGCAAGTTGGGCCTCTTGCTCTCCCTGCTGCCCTGAGGCTGCTGGGTCAAAGAGGTCTTGGGCATCCAACCCTTTGCTGGTCCCTTCCCTCTGACGAGGCCCTCTGAGCTCCAGCACCTTGCAGTGTGGAGACAGCCCCTGCCAGCAACCTCCTCTCCAAAGAGGCCTCAACCGAGGCCTACGCCCAGGGGAAAAGCACCAGCGGGGATGATCCTGGGGAGGCGCACGGACATGTCTGGACCCAGTCCCCGCAGCCTGCCCCTTGGTGGGGCAGTACCCCCGGAGGCCAGGAAGGTCTGGGCAAGGCTGGCCAGGGGCAGGGTCCCTGCTGGGTCCTGCCCCTGCCCTGTGAGGCCTCTGAGCACAACCGGCCCTCTCCCACTGGAAGACCTCCCCAGCTGCCTCCAAAGTCCTGTTTGCAAACACTCCCGCCCGCTGTTCACGCCAGGCTCGCACAATGCTCCCAAGCCCGGGAGAAAAGCGCTTCGGGGTGGTGCTCTCTCCGGGCCCTTGCCCCTGAGCCTGGGGGCCAGGCAGTGGGTCCACACTCCCAGACCAAGGCAGAACCACATGCACACGTCTGTTCCTGACCCCTGCACCGGCAGAGAGCTCGGGGGAGCCAGAGTCTGTCAGGCAGGTGCTGGGCTGGCCGCCTGTGTGGGAAGGGGCAGAGCCGACCTAGGGGCAAGTTGGGCCTCTTGCTCTCCCTGCTGCCCTGAGGCTGCCGGGCCAAAGAGGTCTTGGGCATCCAGCCCCTTGCTGGTCCCTTCCCGCTGACGAGGCCCTCTGAGCTCCAGCACCTTGCAGTGTGGAGACAGCCCCTGCCAGCAACCTCCTCTCCAATGAGGCCTCAACCGAGGCCTAGGCCCAGGGGAAAGGCACCAGCGGGGATGAGCCTGGGGAGGCGCCCGGGCATGTCTGGACCCAGTCCCCGCAGCCTGCCCCTTGGTGGGGCAGTACCCCCGGAGGCCAGGAAGGTCTGGGCAAGGCTGGCCAGGGGCAGGGGCCCTGCTGGGTCCTGCCCCTGGCCTGTGGGGCCTCTGAGCACAACCGGCCCTCTCCCACTGGAAGAACTCCCCGGCTCCCTCCAAAGGCCAGTTTGCCAACACTCCCGCCCGCTGTTCCCGCCAGGCACGCACAATGCTCCCAAGCCCGGGAGAAAAGCGCTTCGGGGTGGTTCTCTCCTCGGGCCCTTGCCCCTGAGCCTGGGGTCCAGGCAGTTGGTACACACTCCCAGACCAAGGCAGAACCACATGCACACGTCTGTTCCTGACCCCTGCACCGGCAGAGAGTTCGGGGGAGCCAGAGTCTGTCAGGCAGGTGCTGGGCTGGCCGCCTGTGTGGGAAGGGGCAGAGCCGACCTAGGGGCAAGTTGGGCCTCTTCCTCTCCCTGCTGCCCTGAGGCTGCTGGGCCAAAGAGGTCTTGGGCATCCAGCCCCTTGCTGGTCCCTTCCCTCTGACGAGGCCCTCTGAGCTCCAGCACCTTGCAGTGTGGAGACAGCACCTGCCAGCAACATCCTCTCCAAGGAGGCCTCAACCGAGGCCTAGGCCCAGGGGAAAGGCACCAGCGGGGATGAGCCTGGGGAGGCGCCCGGGCATGTCTGGACCCAGTCCCCGCAGCCTGCCCCTGGTGGGGCAGTACCCCCGGAGGCCAGGAAGATCTGGGCAAGGCTGGCCAGGGGCAGGGGCCCTGCTGGGTCCTCCCCATGGCCTGTGGGGCCTCTGAGCACAACCGGCCCTCTCCCACTGGAAGACCTCCCCGGCTGCCTCCAAAGGCCGGTTTGCAAGCACTCCCGCCCACTGTTCCCGCCAGGCGCGCACAATGCTCCCAAGCCCGGGAGAAAAGCGCTTCGGGGTGGTGCTCTCTCCGGGCCCTTGCCCCTGAGCCTGTGGGCAAGGCAGGGGGATCACACTCCCAGACCAAGGCAGAAACACATGCACACGTCTGTTCCTGTCCCCTGCACCGGCAGAGAGCTCGGGGGAGCCAGAGTCTCTCAGGCAGGTGCTGGGCTGGCCGCCTGTGTGGGAAGGGGCAGAGCCGACCTAGGGGCAAGTTGGGCCTCTTGCTCTCCCTGCTGCCCTGAGGCTGCAGGGCCAAAGACGTCTTGGGCATCCAGCCCCTTACTGGTCCCTTCCCTCTGACGAGGCCCTCTGAGCTCCAGCACCTTGCAGTGTGGAGACAGCCCCTGCCAGCAATCTCCTCTCCAAGGAGGCCTCAACCGAGGCCTAGGCCCAGGGGAAAGGCACCAGCGGGGTTGAGCCAGGGGAGGCACCCGGGCATGTCTGGACCCTGTCCCCGCAGCCTGCCCCTTGGTGGGGCAGTACCCCCGGAGGCCAGGAAGGTCTGGGCAAGGCTGGCCAGGGGCAGGGGCCCTGCTGGGTCCTGCCCCTGGCCTGTGGGGCCTCTGAGCACAACCGGCCCTCTCCCACTGGAAGACCTCCCCGGCTGCCTCCAAAGGCCGGTTTGCAAGCACTCCCGCCCACTGTTCCCGCCAGGCGCGCACAATGCTCCCAAGCCCGGGAGAAAAGCGCTTCGGGGTGGTGGTCTCTCCGGGCCCTTGCCCCTGAGCCTGGGGGCCAGGCAGGGGGTCCACAGTCCCAGGCCAAGGCACAACAACATGCACACGTCTGTTCCTGCCCCCTCCACCGGCAGAGAGCTCGGGGGAGCCAGAGTCTGTCAGGCAGCTGCTGGGCTGGCCGCCTGTGTGGGAAGGGGCAGAGCCGACCTAGGGGCAAGTTGGGCCTCTTGCTCTCCCTGCTGCCCTGAGGCTGCTGTGCCAAAGAGGTCTTGGGCATCCAGCCCCTTGCTGGTCCCTTCCCTCTGACGAGGCCCTCTGAGCTCCAGCACCTTGCAGTGTGGAGACAGACCCTGCCAGCAACCTCCTCTCCAAGGAGGCCTCAACCGAGGCCTAGGCCCAGGGGAAAGGCACCAGCGGGGATGAGCCAGTGGAGGCGCATGGGCATATCAGGACCCAGTCCCCGCAGCCTGCCCCTTGGTGGGGCAGTACCCCCGGAGGCCAGGAAGGTCTGGGAAAGGCTGGCCAGGGGCAGGGTCCCTGCTGGGTCCTGCCCCTGGCCTGTGGGGCCTCTGAGCACAACCGGCCCTCTCCCACTGGAAGACCTCCCCGGCTGCCTTCAAATGCGGGTTTGCCAACACTCCCGCCCGCTGTTCCCGCCAGGCACGCACAACGCTCCCAAGGCCAGGAGAAAAGCGCTTCGGGGTGTTGCTCTCTCCGGGCCCTTGCCCCTGAGCCTGGGGTCCAGGCAGTGGGTCCACACTCCCAGACCAAGGCAGAACCACATGCACACGTCTGTTCCTGACCCCTGAACCGGCAGAGAGCTCGGGGGAGCCAGAGTCTATCAGGCAGCTGCTGGGTTGGCTGCCTGTGTGGGAAGGGGCAGAGCCGACCTAGGGGCAAGTTGGGCCTCTTGCTCTCCCTGCTGCCCTGAGGCTGCTGGGCCAAAGAGGTCTTGGGCATCCAGCCCCTTGCTGGTCCCTTCCCTCTGACGAGGCCCTCTGAGCTCCAGCACCTTGCAGTGTGGAGACAGCCCCTGCCAGCAACCTCCTCTCCAAGGAGGCATCAACCGAGGCCTATGCCCAGGGGAAAGGCACCAGCGGGGATGAGCCTGGGGAGGCGCCCGGGCATGTCTGGACCCAGTCCCCGCAGCCTGCCCCTTGGTGGGGCAGTACCCCCGGAAGCCAGGAAGGTCTGGGCAAGGCTGGCCAGGGGCAGGGGACCTGCTGGGTCCTGCCCCTGGCCTGTGAGGCCTCTGAGCACAACCGGCCCTCTCCCACTGGAAGACCTCCACGGCTGCCTCCAAAGTCCTGTTTGCAAACACTCCCGCCCGCTGTTCACGCCAGGCTCGCACAATGCTCCCAAGCCCGGGAGAAAAGCGCTTCGGGGTGGTGCTCTCTCCGGGCCCTTGCCCCTAAGCCTGCGGGCCAGGCAGGGGGAACACACTCCCAGGCCAAGACAGAACGACATGAACACGTCTGTTCCTGCCCCCTACACCGGCAGAGAGCTCGGGGGAGCCAGAGTCTCTCAGGCAGGTGCTGGGCTGGCCGCCTGTGTGGGAAGGGGCAGAGCCGACCTAGGGGCAAGTTGGGCCTCTTGCTCTCCCTGTTGCCCTGAGGCTGCTGGGCCAAAGACGTCTTGGGCATCCAGCCCTTTGCTGGTCCCTTCCCTCTGACGAGGCCCTCTGAGCTCCAGCACCTTGCAGTGTGGAGACAGCACCTGCCAGCAATCTCCTCTCCAAGGAGGCCTCAACCGAGGCCTAGGCCCAGGGGAAAGGCACCAGCGGGGATGAGCCTGGGGAGGCGCCCGGGCATGTATGGACCCAGTCCCCGCAGCCTGCCCCTTGGTGGGGCAGTACCCCTGGAGGCCAGGAAGGTCTGGGCAAGTCTGACCAGGGGCAGGGGACCTGCTGGGTCCTGCCCCTGGCCTGTGGGGCCTCTGAGCACAACCGGCCCTCTCCCACTGGAAGACCTCCCCGGCTGCCTCCGAAGGCCGTTTTGCACGCACTCCCGCCCACTGTTCCCACCAAGCGCGCACAATGCTCCCAAGCCCGGGAGAAAAGCGCTTCGGGGTGGTGCTCTCTCCGGGCCCTTGCCCCTGAGCCTGGGGGCCAGGCAGGGGGTCCACAGTCCCAGGCCAAGGCAGAACCACATGCACACGTCTGTTCCTGACCCCTGCACCGGCAGAGAGCTCGGGGGAGCCAGAGTCTGTCAGGCAGCTGCTGGGCTGGCCGCCTTTGTGGGAAGGGGCAGAGCCGACCTAGTGGCAAGTTGGGCCTCTTGCTCTCCCTGCTGCCCTGAGGCTGCTGGGCCAAAGAGGTCTTGGGCATCCAGCCCTTTGCTTGTCCCTTCCCTCTGACGAGGCCCTCTGAGCTCCAGCACCTTGCAGTGTGGAGACAGCCCCTGCCAGCAACCTCCTCTCCAAGGAGGCCTCAACCGAGACCTAGGACCAGGGGAAAGGCACCAGCGGGGATGAGCCTGGGGAGGCGCCCGGGCATGTCTGGACCCAGTCCCCGCAGCCTGCCCCTTGGTGGGGCAGTACCCCCGGAGGCCAGGAAGGTCTGGGAAAGGCTGGCCAGGGGCAGGGGACCTGCTGGGTCCTGCCCCTGGCCTGTGGGGCCTCTGAGCACAACCGGCCCTCTCCCACTGGAAGACCTCCCCGGCTGCCTCCAAAGTCCTGTTTGCCAACACTCCCACCCGCTGTTCACGCCAGACTTGCACAATGCTCCCAAGCCCGGGAGAAAAGCGCTTCGGGGTGGTGCTCTCTCTGGGCCCTTGCCCCTGAGCCTGGGGGCAAGGCAGGGTGTCCACACTCCCAGGCCAAGGCAGAACCACATGCACACGTCTGATCTGCGCCCTGCACCGGCAGAGAGCTCGGGGGAGCCAGAGTCTGTCAGGCAGCTGCTGGGCTGGCCGCCTGTGTGGGAAGGGGCAGAGCAGACCTAGGGGCAAGTTGGGCCTCTTGCTCTCCCTGCTGCCCTGAGGCTGCTGGGCCATAGAGGTCTTGGGCTTCCAGCCCCTTGCTGGTCCCTTCCCTCTGACGAGGCCCTCTGAGCTCCAGCACCTTGCAGTGTGGAGACAGCCCCTGCCAGCAACCTCCTCTCCAAGGAGGCCTCAACCGAGGCCTAGGCCCAGGGGAAAGGCACCAGCGGGGATGAGCCTGGGGAGGCGCCCGGGCATGTCTGGACCCAGTCCCCGCAGCCTGCCCCTTGGTGGGGCAGTACCCCCGGAGGCCAGGAAGGTCTGGGCAAGGCTGGCCAGGGGCAGGGGCCCTGCTGGGTCCTGCCCCTGGCCTGTGGGGCCTCTGAGCAAAACCGGCCCTCTCCCACTGGAAGACCTCCCCGGCTGCCTCCAAAGGCCGGTTTGCAAGCACTCCCGCCCACTGTTCCCGCCAGGCGCGCACAATGCTCCCAAGCCCGGGAGAAAAGCGCTTCGGGGTGGTGCTCTCTCCGGGCCCTTGCCCCTGAGCCTGTGGGCAAGGCAGGGGGAACACACTCCCAGACCAAGGCAGAAACACATGCACACGTCTGTTCCTGTCCCCTGCACCGGCAGAGAGCTCGGGGGAGCCAGAGTCTGTCAGGCAGCTGCTGGGCTGGCCGCCTGTGTGGGAAGGGGCAGAGCCGACCTAGGGGCAAGTTGGGCCTCTTGCTCTCCCTGCTGCCCTGAGGCTGCAGGGCCAAAGACGTCTTGGGCATCCAGCCCCTTACTGGTCCCTTCCCTCTGACGAGGCCCTCTGAGCTCCAGCACCTTGCAGTGTGGAGACAGCCCCTGCCAGCAATCTCCTCTCCAAGGAGGCCTCAACCGAGGCCTAGGCCCAGGGGAAAGGCACCAGCGGGGTTGAGCCAGGGGAGGCGCCCGGGCATCTCTGGACCCTGTCCCCGCAGCCTGCCCCTTGGTGGGGCAGTACCCCCGGAGGCCAGGAAGGTCTGGGCAAGGCTGGCCAGGGGCAGGGGCCCTGCTGGGTCCTGCCCCTGGCCTGTGGGGCCTCTGAGCACAACCGGCCCTCTCCCACTGGAAGACCTCCCCGGCTGCCTCCAAAGGCTGGTTTGCAAGCACTCAATCCCGCTGTTCACGCCAGCTGCGCACAATGCTCCCAAGCCCGGGAGAAAAGCATTTTGGGGTGGTGCTCACTCCGGGCTTTGGAAGACCTCCCCGGCTGCCTCCAAGGCCGGTTTGCAAGCACTTCTGCCTGCTGTTCCCGCCACCCGCGCACAATGCTCCCAAGCCCGGGAGAAAAGCGTTTCGGGGTGGTGTTCTCTCTGGACCCAAGAAAGACCTCCCGGGCTGCCCCCAAATGCCGGTTTGCAAGCACTCCCACTCACTGTTCCCGCCATCCGTGCAAATGCTCCAAGCCCAGGAGAAAAGCCCTTCAGGGTGGTGCTCTCTCCCGGCCCTTGGAAGACCTCCCTGGCTGCCTCCAAAGGCTGGATTTCAAGTACTCCCTCCCGCTGTCCCGCCAGCCGCACACAATGCTCCCAATCACGGGAGAAAAGCCCTTCGGGGTGGTGCTCTCTACGGGCCCTTGGAAGACCTCCCCGTTTGTCTCCAAAGGCCGGTTTGCAAGCACTCATGCCCGCTGTTCCCGCCAGCCGCGCACAATGCTCCCAAGCCTAGGAGAAAAGCGCTTCGGGGTGGTGCTCTCTCCCGGCCCTTGGAAGACCTCCCCGGCTGCCTCCAAAGGCCGGTTTGCCAGCACTCAATCCCGCTGTTCCCGCCAGCCGCGCACAATGCTCCCAAGCCCGGGAGAAAAGCGCTTCGGGGTGGTGCTCTCTCCCGGCCCTTGGAAGACCTCCCCGGCTGCCTCCAAAGGCTGGTTTTCAAGAACTCCCTCCCGCTGACCCGCCAGCCGCACACAATGCTCCCAAGCCCGGGAGAAAAGCATTTTGAGGTGGTCTCTCTCCGGGCCCTTGGAAGACTCCCCGGCTGCCTCTAAAGGCCGGTTTGCAAGCACTCATGTCCTCTGTTCCCGACAGCCGCGAACAATGCTCCCAATTCCGTGAGAAAAGTGCTTCGGGATGGTGCTCTCTCCGGGCCCTTGGAAGACCTCCCAAGCTGCCTCCAAAGGCCGGTTTGCAAGCACTCCCGCCCGCTGTTCCCGCCAGCCTCGCACAATGCTCCCAAGCCCGGGAGAAAAGCGCTTCGGGGTGGTGTTCTCTCCGTGCCAATGGAGGACCTCCCTGGCTGCCCCCAAAGGCCGGTTTGCAAGCACTCCCACTCGCTGTTCCCGCCAGCCACGCACAATCCTCCAAAACCCCGGAGAAAAGCGCTTCGGGGTGGTGTTCTCTCCGTGCCCATGGAAGACCTCCCGGGGTGCCCCCAAAGGCCGGTTTGGAAGCACTCCGACTCGCTGTTCCCGCCATCCGCGCACAATGCTCCCAAGCCCGGGAGAAAAGCATTTTGGGGTGGTGCTCACACCGGGCCCTGGAAGACCTCCCCGGCTGCCTCCAAAGGACGGTTTTCAAGCACTCCTGCCTGCTGTTCCCGCCACCCGCGCACAATGCTCCCAAGCCCGGGAGAAAAGCGCTTCGGGGTGGTGCTCTCTACAGGCCCTTGGAAGACCTCCCCGGCTGCCTCCAAAGGCCGGTTTGCAAGGACTCCTTCCTGCTGTTCCCGCCATCCGCGCACAATGCTCCCAAGCCCGGGAGAAAAGCATTTTGGGGTGGTGCTCACACCGGGCCCTGGAAGACCTCCCCGGCTGCCTCCAAAGGACGGTTTTCAAGCACTCCTGCCTGCTGTTCCCGCCACCCGCGCAGAATGCTCCCAAGCGCGGGAGAAAAGCGCTTCGGGGTGGTGCTCTCTACAGGCCCTTGGAAGACCTCCCCGGCTGCCTCCAAAGGCCGGTTTGCAAGGACTCCTTCCTGCTGTTCCCGCCAGCCACGCACAATGCTCCCAAGCCCGGGAGAAAAGCATTTTGGGGTGGTGCTCACTCCGGGCCCTTGGAAGACCTCCCCGGCTGCCTCCAATGGCCAGTTTGCAAGCACTCATGTCCGCTGTTCCCACCAGCCGCGCACAATGCTCCCAAGCCCGGGAGAAAAGCTTTTTGGGGTGGTGCTCACACCGGGCCCTGGAAGACCTCCCCAGCTGCCTGCAAAGGCTGGTTTTCAAGCACTCCTGCCTGCTGTTCCCGCCAGCCGCGCACAATGCTCCCAAGCCCGGGAGAAAAGCTTTTTGGGGTGGTGCTCACACCGGGCCCTGGAAGACCTCCCCGGCTGCCTCCAAAGGACGGTTTTCAAGCACTCCTGCCTGCTGTTCCCGCCACCTGCGCACAATGCTCCCAAGCCCGGGAGAAAAGCGCTTCGGGGTGGTGCTCTCTACAGGCCCTTGGAAGACCTCCCCGGCTGCCTCCAAAGGCCGGTTTGCAAGGACTCCTTCCTGCTGTTCCCGCCAGCCACGCACAATGCTCCCAAGCCCGGGAGAGAAGCATTTTGGGGTGGTGCTCTCTACAGGCCCTTGGAAGACCTCCCCGGCTGCCTCCAGTGGCCAGTTTGCAAGCACTCATGCCCGCTGTTCCCACCAGCCGCGCACAATGCTCCCAAGCCCGGGAGAAAAGCTTTTTGGGGTGGTGCTCACACCGGGCCCTGGAAGACCTCCCCGGCTGCCTGCAAAGGCCGGTTTTCAAGCACTCCTGCCTGCTGTTCCTGCCACCCGCGCACAATACTCCCAAGCCCGGGATAAAAGCGCTTCGGGGTGGTGCTCTCTACAGGCCCTTGGAAGACCTCCCCCGCTGCCTCCAAAGGCCGGTTTGCAAGGACTCCTTCCTGCTGTTCCCGCCAGCCACGCACAATGCTCCCAAGCCCGGGAGAAAAGTGCTTCGGGGTGGTGACCTCTCCGGGCCCTTGGAAGTCGTCCCCGGCTGCCTCCAAAGGCCGGTTTGCAAGCACTCATGCCCGTTGTTCCCACCAGCCGCGCACAATGCTCCCAAGCCCGGGAGAAAAGCATTTTGGGGTGGTGCTCTCTCCGGGCACTTGGAAGACGTCCCCGGCTGCCTCCAAAGGCCGGTTTGCAAGCACTCATGCCCGTTGTTCCCACCAGCCGCGCACAATGCTCCCAAGCCCGGGAGAAAAGCGCTTTGGGGTGGTGCTCTCTCCGGGCCCTTGGAAGACGTCCGCGGCTGCCTCCAAAGGCCGGTTTGCAAGCACTCATGCCCGTTGTTCCCACCAGCCGCGCACAATGCTCCCAAGCCCGGGAGAAAAGCATTTTGGGGTGGTGCTCACTCCGGGCCCTTGGAAGACCTCCCCGGCTGCCTCCAAAGGCCAGTTTGCAAGCAGTCCTGCCTGCTGTTCCCGCCAGCCGCGCACAATGTTCCCAAGCCCGGGAGAAAAGCGCTTCGGGGTGGTGCTCTCTCCGGGCACTTTCAAGACCTCCCCGGCTGCCTCCAAAGGCCGGTTTGTAAGTACTCATTCCCGCTGCTTCCGCCAGCCACGCACAATGCTCCCAAGCCCGGGAGAAAAGCATTTTGGGGTGGTGCTCTCTCCGGGCCCTTGGAAGACCTCCCGGGTTGCCTCCAAAGGCCAGTTTGCAAGCATTCATGTCCGTTGTTCCCGACAGCCGCGCACAATGCTCCCAAGCCCGAGAGAAAAGCATTTTGGGGTGGTGATCAGTCCGGCCCTTGGAAGACCTCCCCGGCTGCCTCCAAAGGACAGTTTGCAAGCACTCATGCCCGCTGTTCCCGCCAGCCGCGCACAATGCTCCCAAGACCGTGAGAAAAGCGCTTCGGGGTGGTGTTCTCTCAGGGACCATGGAGGACCTCCCCGGCTGCCCCCAAAGGCCGGTTTGCAAGCATTCCCACTGGCTGTTCCCGCCAGGCACACACAATGTTCCAAAACCCCGGAGAAAAGCGCTTCGGGGTGGTGGTCTCTCCGGGCCCCTGCCCCTGAGCCTGAGGGCCAGGCAGGGGATCCACAGTCCCAGGCCAAGGCAGAACCACATGCACACGTCTGTTCCTGCCCCCTCCACCGGCAGAGAGCTGGGGGGAGCCAGAGTCTGTCAGGCAGCTGCTGGGCTGGCCGCCTGTGTGGGAAGGGGCAGAGCCGACCTAGGGGCAAGTTGGGCCTCTTGCTCTCCCTGCTGCCCTGAGGCTGCTGGGCCAAAGAGGTCTTGGGCATCCAGCCCCTTGCTGGTCCCTTCCCTCTGACGAGGCCCTCTGAGCTCCAGCACCTTGCAGTGTGGAGACAGCCCCTGCCAGCAACCTCCTCTCCAAGGAGGCCTCAACCGAGGCCTAGGCCCAGGGGAAAGGCACCAGCGGAGATGAGCCAGTGGAGGCGCCCGGGCATGTCTGGACCCAGTCCCCGTAGCCTGCCCCTTGGTGGTGCAGTACCCCCGGAGGCCAGGAAGGTCTGGGCAAGGCTGCGAGGGGCAGGGGCCCTGCTGGGTCGTGCCCCTGGCCTGTGGGGCGTCTGAGCACAACCGGCACTCTCCCGCTGGAAGACCTCCCCGTCTGCCTCGAAAGGCCGGTTTGCAAGCACTCCCGCCCGCTGTTCCCGCCAGGCACGCACAATGCTCCCAAGCCCGGGAGAAAAGCGCTTCGGGGTGGTGCTCTCTCCGGGCCCTTGCCCCTGAGCCTGGGGGCCAGGCAGTTGGAACACACTCCCAGGCCAATGCAGAACGACATGCACACGTCTGTTCCTGCCCCCTACACCGGCAGAGAGCTCGGGGGAGCCAGAGACTGCCAGGCTGCTGCTGGGCTGGCCGCCTGTGTGGGACGGGGCAGAGCCGACCTAGGGGCAAGTTGGGCCTCTTGCTCTCCCTGCTGCCCTGAGGCTGCTGGGTCAAAGAGGTCTTGGGCATCCAGCCCTTTGCTGGTCCCTTCCCTCTGCCGAGGCCCTCTGATCTCCAGCACCTTGCAGTGTGGAGACAGCCCCTGCCAGCAACCTCCTCTCCAAGGAGGCCTCAACCGAGGCCTAGGCCCAGGGGAAAGGCACCAGTGGGGATGAGCCTGGGGAGGCGCCCGGGCATGTCTGGACCCAGTCCCCGCAGCCTGCCCCTTGGTGGGGCAGTACCCCCGGAGGCCAGGAAGGTCTGGGCAAGGCTGGCCAGGGTCAGGGGCCCTGCTGGGTCCTGCCCCTGGCCTGTGGGGCCTCTGAGCACAACCGGCCCTCTCCCACTGGAAGACCTCCCCGGCTGCCTCCAAAGTCCTGTTTGCAAACACTCCCGCCCGCTGTTCACGCCAGGCTCGCACAATGCTCCCAAGCCCGGGAGAAAAGCGCATTGGGGTGGTTCTCTCTCCGGGCCCTTGCCCCTGAGCCTGGGGGCAAGGCACGGGGAACACACTCCCTGGCCAAGGCAGAACCACATGCCCACGTCTGTTCCTGTCCCCTGCACCGGCAGAGAGCTTGGGGGAGCCAGAGTCTGGCAGGCAGCTGCTGGGTTGGCCGCCTGTGTGGGAAGGGGCAGAGCCGACCTAGGGGCAAGTTGGGCCTCTTACTCTCCCTGCTGCCCTGAGGCTGCTGGGCCAAAGACGTCTTGGGCATCCAGCCCCTTACTGGTCCCTTCCCTCTGACGAGGCCCTCTGAGCTCCAGCACCTTGCAGTGTGGAGACAGCCCCTGCCAGCAACCTCCTCTCCAAGGAGGCCTCAACCGAGGCCTAGGCCCAGGGGAAAGGCACCAGCGGGGATGAGCCTGGGGAGGCGCCCGGGCATGTCTGGACCCAGGCCCCGCAGCCTGCCCCTTGGTGGGGCAGTACCCCCGGAGGCCAGGAAGGTCTGGGCAAGGCTGGCCAGGGGCAGGGGCCCTGCTGCGTCCTGCCCCTGGCCTGTGGGGCCTCTGAGCACAACCGGCCCTCTCCCACTGGAAGACCTCCCCGGCTGTCTCCAAAGGCCGGTTTGCAAGCGCGCCCGCCCACTGTTCCCAGCAGGCGTGCACAATGCTCCCAAGCCCGGGAGAAAAGCGCTTCAGGGTGGTGCTCTCTCCGGGCCCTTGCCCCTGAGCCTGGGGGCAAGGCAGGGTGTCCACACTCCCAGACCAAGGCAGAACCACATGCACACGTCTGAACTGCCCCCTGCACCGGCAGAGAGCTCGGGGGAGCCAGAGTCTGTCAGGCAGCTGCTGGGTTGGCCGCCTGTGTGGGAAGGGGCAGAGCCGACCTAGGGGCAAGTTGGGCCTCTTGCTCTCCCTGCTGCCCTGAGGCTGCTGGGCCAAAGAGGTCTTGGCCATCCAGCCCCTTGCTGGTCCCTTCCCTCTGACGAGGCCCTCTGAGCTCCAGCACCTTGCAGTGTGGAGACAGCCCCGGCCAGCAACCTCCTCTCCAAGGAGGCCTCAACCGAGGCCTAGGCCCAGGGGAAAGTCACCAGCGGGGATGAGCCTGGGGAGGCGCCCGGGCATGACTGGACCCAGTCCCCGCAGCCTGCCCCTTGGTGGGGCAGTACCCCCGGAGGCCAGGAAGGTCTGGGCAAGGCTGGCCAGGGTCAGGGGCCCTGCTGGGTCCTGCCCCTGGCCTGTGGGGCCTCTGAGCACAACCGGCCCTCTCCCACTGGAAGACCTCCCCGGCTGCCTCCAAAGGCCGGTTTGCCAACACTCCCGCCCGCTGTTCTCGCCAGGCACGCACAATTCTCCCAAGCCCGGGAGAAAAGCGCTTCGGTGTGTTGCTCTCTCCGGGCCCTTGCCCCTGAGTGTGGGGGCCAGGCAGTGGTTCCACACTCCCAGACCAAGGCAGAACCACATGCACACGTCTGTTCCTGACCCCTGCACCGGCAGAGAGCTCGGGGGAGCCAGAGTCTGTCAGGCAGCTGCTGGGCTGGCCGCCTGTGTGGGAAGGGGCAGAGCCGACCTAGGGGCAAGTTGGGCCTCTTGCTCTCCCTGCTGCCCTGAGGCTGCTGGGCCAAAGAGGTCTTGGGCATCCAGCCCCTTGCTGGTCCCTTCCCTCTGACGAGGCCCTCTGAGCTCCAGCACCTTGCAGTGTGGAGACAGCCCCTGCCAGCAACCTCCTCTCCAAGGAGGCCTCAACCGAGGCCTAGGCCCAGGGGAAAGGCACCAGCGGGGATGAGACAGTGGAGGCGCACGGGCATGTCTGGAACCAGTCCCCGCAGCCTGTCCCTTGGTGGGGCAGTACCCCCGGAGGCCAGGAAGGTCTGGGCAAGGCTGCCAGGGGCAGGGACACTGCTGGGGCTGCCCCTGGCCTGTGGGGCGTCTGAGCACAACCGGCACTCTCCCGCTGGAAGACCTCCCCGGCTGCCTCCAAAGGCCGGTTAACAAGCGCTCCCGCCCACTGTTCCCAGCAGGCGTGCACAATGCTCCCAAGCCCGGGAGAAAAGCGCTTCGGGGTGGTGCTCTCTCCGGGCCCTTGCCCCTGAGCCTGGGGGCAAGGCAATTGGAACACACTCCCAGGCCAAAGCAGAACGACATGCACACGTCTGTTCCTGCCCCCTACACCGGCAGAGAGCTCGGGGGAGCCAGAGACTGCCAGGCTGCTGCTGGGCTGGCTGCCTGTGTGGGACGGGGCAGAGCCGACCTAGGGGCAAGTTGGGCCTCTTGCTCTCCCTGCTGCCCTGAGGCTGCTGGGTCAAAGAGGTCTTGGGCATCCAGCCCTTTGCTGGTCCCTTCCCTCTGACGAGGCCCTCTGAGCTCCAGCACCTTGCAGTGTGGAGATAGCCCCTGCCAGCAACCTCCTCTCTAAAGAGGCCTCAACCGAGGCCTACGCCCAGGGGAAAAGCACCAGCGGGGATGATCCTGGGGAGGCGCACGGACATGTCTGGACCCAGTCCCCGCAGCCTGCCCCTTGGTGGGGCAGGACCCCCGGAGGCCAGGAAGGTCTGGGCAAGGCTGGCCAGGGGCAGGGGCCCTGCTGGGTCCTGCCCCTGGCCTGTGAGGCCTCTGAGCACAACCAGCCCTCTCCCACTGGAAGACCTCCCCAGCTGCATCCAAAGTCCTGTTTGCAAACACTCCCGCCCGCTGTTCACGCCAGGCTCGCACAATGCTCCCAAGCCCGGGAGAAAAGCGCTTCGGGGTGGTGCTCTCTCCGGGCCCTTGCCCCTGAGCCTGGGGGCCAGGCAGTGGGTCCACACTCCCAGACCAAGGCAGAACCACATGCACACGTCTTTTCCTGACCCCTGCACCGGCAGAGAGCTCGGGGGAGCCAGAGTCTGTCAGGCAGCTGCTGGGCTGGCCGCCTGTGTGGGAAGGGGCAGAGCCGACCTAGGGGCAAGTTGGGCCTCTTCCTCTCCCTGCTGCCCTGAGGCTGCTGGGCCAAAGAGGTCTTGGGCATCCAGCCCCTTGCTGGTCCCTTCCCTCTGACGAGGCCCTCTGAGCTCCAGCACCTTGCAGTGTGGAGACAGCCCCTGCCAGCAACCTCCTCTCCAATGAGGCCTCAACCGAGGCCTAGGCCAGGGGAAAGGCACAAGCGGGGATGAGCCTGGGGAGGCGCCCGGGCATGTCTGGACCCAGTCCCCGCAGCCTGCCCCTTGGTGGGGCAGTACCCCCGGAGGCCAGGAAGGTCTGTGCAAGGCTGCCAGGGGCAGGGACAGCGCTGGGTCCTGCCCCTGGCCTGTGTGACGTCTGAGCACAACCGGCACTCTCCCGCTGGAAGACCTCCCCGTCTGCCTCCAAAGGCCGGTTTGCAAGCACTCCCGCCCGCTGTTCCCGCCAGGCACGCACAATGCTCCCAAGCCCGGGAGAAAAGCGCTTCGGGGTGGTGTTCTCTCCGGGCCCTTGCCCCTAAGCCTGCGGGCCAGGCAGGGGGAACACACTCCCAGGCCAAGACAGAACGACATGAACACGTCTGTTCCTGCCCCCTACACCGGCAGAGAGCTCGGGGGAGCCAGAGTCTCTCAGGCAGGTGCTGGGCTGGCCGCCTGTGTGGGAAGGGGCAGAGCCGACCTAGGGGCAAGTTGGGCCTCTTGCTCTCCCTGCTGCCCTGAGGCTGCTGGGCCAAAGAGGTCTTGGGCATCCAGCCCTTTGCTGGTCCTTTCCCTCTGACGAGGCCCTCTGAGCTCCAGCACCTTGCAGTGTGCAGACAGCCCCTGCCGGCAACCTCCTCTCCAAGGAGGCCTCAACCGAGGCCTAGGCCCAGGGGAAAGGCACCAGCGGGGATGAGCCTGGGGAGGCGCCCGGGCATGTCTGGACCCAGGCCCCGCAGCCTGCCCCTTGGTGGGGTAGTACCCCCGGAGGCCAGGAAGGTCTGGGCAAGGCTGCCAGAGGCAGGGACACTGCTGGGTCCTGCCCCTGGCCTGTGGGGCCTCTGAGAACAACTGGCACTCTCCCGCTGGAAGACCTCCCCGGCTGCCTCCAAAGGCTGGTTTGCAAGCACTCAATCCCGCTGTTCACGCCAGCTGCGCACAATGCTCCCAAGCCCGGGAGAAAAGCATTTTGGGGTGGTGCTCACTCCGGGCTTTGGAAGACCTCCCCGGCTGCCTCCAAGGCCGGTTTGCAAGCACTTCTGCCTGCTGTTCCCGCCACCCGCGCACAATGCTCCCAAGCCCGGGAGAAAAGCGTTTCGGGGTGGTGTTCTCTCTGGACCCAAGAAAGACCTCCCGGGCTGCCCCCAAATGCCGGTTTGCAAGCACTCCCACTCACTGTTCCCGCCATCCGTGCAAATGCTCCAAGCCCAGGAGAAAAGCCCTTCAGGGTGGTGCTCTCTCCCGGCCCTTGGAAGACCTCCCCGGCTGCCTCCAAAGGCTGGATTTCAAGTACTCCCTCCCGCTGTCCCGCCAGCCGCACACAATGCTCCCAATCACGGGAGAAAAGCGCTTCGGGGTGGTGCTCTCTACGGGCCCTTGGAAGACCTCCCCGGCTGCCTCCAAGGCCGGTTTGCAAGCACTTCTGCCTGCTGTTCCCGCCACCCGCGCACAATGCTCCCAAGCCTAGGAGAAAAGCGCTTCGGGGTGGTGCTCTCTCCCGGCCCTTGGAAGACCTCCCCGGCTGCCTCCAAAGGCCGGTTTGCCAGCACTCAATCCCGCTGTTCCCGCCAGCCGCGCACAATGCTCCCAAGCCCGGGAGAAAAGCGCTTCGGGGTGGTGCTCTCTCCCGGCCCTTGGAAGACCTCCCCGGCTGCCTCCAAAGGCTGGTTTTCAAGAACTCCCTCCCGCTGACCCGCCAGCCGCACACAATGCTCCCAAGCCCGGGAGAAAAGCATTTTGAGGTGGTCTCTCTCCGGGCCCTTGGAAGACTCCCCGGCTGCCTCTAAAGGCCGGTTTGCAAGCACTCATGTCCTCTGTTCCCGACAGCCGCGAACAATGCTCCCAATTCCGTGAGAAAAGTGCTTCGGGATGGTGCTCTCTCCGGGCCCTTGGAAGACCTCCCAAGCTGCCTCCAAAGGCCGGTTTGCAAGCACTCCCGCCCGCTGTTCCCGCCAGCCTCGCACAATGCTCCCAAGCCCGGGAGAAAAGCGCTTCGGGGTGGTGTTCTCTCCGTGCCAATGGAGGACCTCCCTGGCTGCCCCCAAAGGCCGGTTTGCAAGCACTCCCACTCGCTGTTCCCGCCAGCCACGCACAATCCTCCAAAACCCCGGAGAAAAGCGCTTCGGGGTGGTGTTCTCTCCGTGCCCATGGAAGACCTCCCGGGGTGCCCCCAAAGGCCGGTTTGGAAGCACTCCGACTCGCTGTTCCCGCCATCCGCGCACAATGCTCCCAAGCCCGGGAGAAAAGCATTTTGGGGTGGTGCTCACACCGGGCCCTGGAAGACCTCCCCGGCTGCCTCCAAAGGACGGTTTTCAAGCACTCCTGCCTGCTGTTCCCGCCACCCGCGCACAATGCTCCCAAGCCCGGGAGAAAAGCGCTTCGGGGTGGTGCTCTCTACAGGCCCTTGGAAGACCTCCCCGGCTGCCTCCAAAGGCCGGTTTGCAAGGACTCCTTCCTGCTGTTCCCGCCATCCGCGCACAATGCTCCCAAGCCCGGGAGAAAAGCATTTTGGGGTGGTGCTCACACCGGGCCCTGGAAGACCTCCCCGGCTGCCTCCAAAGGACGGTTTTCAAGCACTCCTGCCTGCTGTTCCCGCCACCCGCGCAGAATGCTCCCAAGCGCGGGAGAAAAGCGCTTCGGGGTGGTGCTCTCTACAGGCCCTTGGAAGACCTCCCCGGCTGCCTCCAAAGGCCGGTTTGCAAGGACTCCTTCCTGCTGTTCCCGCCAGCCACGCACAATGCTCCCAAGCCCGGGAGAAAAGCATTTTGGGGTGGTGCTCACTCCGGGCCCTTGGAAGACCTCCCCGGCTGCCTCCAATGGCCAGTTTGCAAGCACTCATGTCCGCTGTTCCCACCAGCCGCGCACAATGCTCCCAAGCCCGGGAGAAAAGCTTTTTGGGGTGGTGCTCACACCGGGCCCTGGAAGACCTCCCCAGCTGCCTGCAAAGGCTGGTTTTCAAGCACTCCTGCCTGCTGTTCCCGCCAGCCGCGCACAATGCTCCCAAGCCCGGGAGAAAAGCTTTTTGGGGTGGTGCTCACACCGGGCCCTGGAAGACCTCCCCGGCTGCCTCCAAAGGACGGTTTTCAAGCACTCCTGCCTGCTGTTCCCGCCACCTGCGCACAATGCTCCCAAGCCCGGGAGAAAAGCGCTTCGGGGTGGTGCTCTCTACAGGCCCTTGGAAGACCTCCCCGGCTGCCTCCAAAGGCCGGTTTGCAAGGACTCCTTCCTGCTGTTCCCGCCAGCCACGCACAATGCTCCCAAGCCCGGGAGAGAAGCATTTTGGGGTGGTGATCTCTACAGGCCCTTGGAAGACCTCCCCGGCTGCCTCCAGTGGCCAGTTTGCAAGCACTCATGCCCGCTGTTCCCACCAGCCGCGCACAATGCTCCCAAGCCCGGGAGAAAAGCTTTTTGGGGTGGTGCTCACACCGGGCCCTGGAAGACCTCCCCGGCTGCCTGCAAAGGCCGGTTTTCAAGCACTCCTGCCTGCTGTTCCTGCCACCCGCGCACAATACTCCCAAGCCCGGGATAAAAGCGCTTCGGGGTGGTGCTCTCTACAGGCCCTTGGAAGACCTCCCCCGCTGCCTCCAAAGGCCGGTTTGCAAGGACTCCTTCCTGCTGTTCCCGCCAGCCACGCACAATGCTCCCAAGCCCGGGAGAAAAGTGCTTCGGGGTGGTGACCTCTCCGGGCCCTTGGAAGTCGTCCCCGGCTGCCTCCAAAGGCCGGTTTGCAAGCACTCATGCCCGTTGTTCCCACCAGCCGCGCACAATGCTCCCAAGCCCGGGAGAAAAGCATTTTGGGGTGGTGCTCTCTCCGGGCACTTGGAAGACGTCCCCGGCTGCCTCCAAAGGCCGGTTTGCAAGCACTCATGCCCGTTGTTCCCACCAGCCGCGCACAATGCTCCCAAGCCCGGGAGAAAAGCGCTTTGGGGTGGTGCTCTCTCCGGGCCCTTGGAAGACGTCCCCGGCTGCCTCCAAAGGCCGGTTTGCAAGCACTCATGCCCGTTGTTCCCACCAGCCGCGCACAATGCTCCCAAGCCCGGGAGAAAAGCATTTTGGGGTGGTGCTCACACCGGGCCCTGGAAGACCTCCCCGGCTGCCTCCAAAGGACGGTTTTCAAGCACTCCTGCCTGCTGTTCCCGCCACCCGCGCACAATGCTCCCAAGCCCGGGAGAAAAGCGCTTCGGGGTGGTGCTCTCTACAGGCCCTTGGAAGACCTCCCCGGCTGCCTCCAAAGGCCGGTTTGCAAGGACTCCTTCCTGCTGTTCCCGCCATCCGCGCACAATGCTCCCAAGCCCGGGAGAAAAGCATTTTGGGGTGGTGCTCACACCGGGCCCTGGAAGACCTCCCCGGCTGCCTCCAAAGGACGGTTTTCAAGCACTCCTGCCTGCTGTTCCCGCCACCCGCGCAGAATGCTCCCAAGCGCGGGAGAAAAGCGCTTCGGGGTGGTGCTCTCTACAGGCCCTTGGAAGACCTCCCCGGCTGCCTCCAAAGGCCGGTTTGCAAGGACTCCTTCCTGCTGTTCCCGCCAGCCACGCACAATGCTCCCAAGCCCGGGAGAAAAGCATTTTGGGGTGGTGCTCACTCCGGGCCCTTGGAAGACCTCCCCGGCTGCCTCCAATGGCCAGTTTGCAAGCACTCATGTCCGCTGTTCCCACCAGCCGCGCACAATGCTCCCAAGCCCGGGAGAAAAGCTTTTTGGGGTGGTGCTCACACCGGGCCCTGGAAGACCTCCCCAGCTGCCTGCAAAGGCTGGTTTTCAAGCACTCCTGCCTGCTGTTCCCGCCAGCCGCGCACAATGCTCCCAAGCCCGGGAGAAAAGCTTTTTGGGGTGGTGCTCACACCGGGCCCTGGAAGACCTCCCCGGCTGCCTCCAAAGGACGGTTTTCAAGCACTCCTGCCTGCTGTTCCCGCCACCTGCGCACAATGCTCCCAAGCCCGGGAGAAAAGCGCTTCGGGGTGGTGCTCTCTACAGGCCCTTGGAAGACCTCCCCGGCTGCCTCCAAAGGCCGGTTTGCAAGGACTCCTTCCTGCTGTTCCCGCCAGCCACGCACAATGCTCCCAAGCCCGGGAGAGAAGCATTTTGGGGTGGTGCTCTCTACAGGCCCTTGGAAGACCTCCCCGGCTGCCTCCAGTGGCCAGTTTGCAAGCACTCATGCCCGCTGTTCCCACCAGCCGCGCACAATGCTCCCAAGCCCGGGAGAAAAGCTTTTTGGGGTGGTGCTCACACCGGGCCCTGGAAGACCTCCCCGGCTGCCTGCAAAGGCCGGTTTTCAAGCACTCCTGCCTGCTGTTCCTGCCACCCGCGCACAATACTCCCAAGCCCGGGATAAAAGCGCTTCGGGGTGGTGCTCTCTACAGGCCCTTGGAAGACCTCCCCCGCTGCCTCCAAAGGCCGGTTTGCAAGGACTCCTTCCTGCTGTTCCCGCCAGCCACGCACAATGCTCCCAAGCCCGGGAGAAAAGTGCTTCGGGGTGGTGACCTCTCCGGGCCCTTGGAAGTCGTCCCCGGCTGCCTCCAAAGGCCGGTTTGCAAGCACTCATGCCCGTTGTTCCCACCAGCCGCGCACAATGCTCCCAAGCCCGGGAGAAAAGCATTTTGGGGTGGTGCTCTCTCCGGGCACTTGGAAGACGTCCCCGGCTGCCTCCAAAGGCCGGTTTGCAAGCACTCATGCCCGTTGTTCCCACCAGCCGCGCACAATGCTCCCAAGCCCGGGAGAAAAGCGCTTTGGGGTGGTGCTCTCTCCGGGCCCTTGGAAGACGTCCCCGGCTGCCTCCAAAGGCCGGTTTGCAAGCACTCATGCCCGTTGTTCCCACCAGCCGCGCACAATGCTCCCAAGCCCGGGAGAAAAGCATTTTGGGGTGGTGCTCACTCCGGGCCCTTGGAAGACCTCCCCGGCTGCCTCCAAAGGCCAGTTTGCAAGCAGTCCTGCCTGCTGTTCCCGCCAGCCGCGCACAATGTTCCCAAGCCCGGGAGAAAAGCGCTTCGGGGTGGTGCTCTCTCCGGGCACTTTCAAGACCTCCCCGGCTGCCTCCAAAGGCCGGTTTGTAAGTACTCATTCCCGCTGCTTCCGCCAGCCACGCACAATGCTCCCAAGCCCGGGAGAAAAGCATTTTGGGGTGGTGCTCTCTCCGGGCCCTTGGAAGACCTCCCGGGTTGCCTCCAAAGGCCAGTTTGCAAGCATTCATGTCCGTTGTTCCCGACAGCCGCGCACAATGCTCCCAAGCCCGAGAGAAAAGCATTTTGGGGTGGTGATCAGTCCGGCCCTTGGAAGACCTCCCCGGCTGCCTCCAAAGGACAGTTTGCAAGCACTCATGCCCGCTGTTCCCGCCAGCCGCGCACAATGCTCCCAAGACCGTGAGAAAAGCGCTTCGGGGTGGTGTTCTCTCAGGGACCATGGAGGACCTCCCCGGCTGCCCCCAAAGGCCGGTTTGCAAGCATTCCCACTGGCTGTTCCCGCCAGGCACACACAATGTTCCAAAACCCCGGAGAAAAGCGCTTCGGGGTGGTGGTCTCTCCGGGCCCCTGCCCCTGAGCCTGAGGGCCAGGCAGGGGATCCACAGTCCCAGGCCAAGGCAGAACCACATGCACACGTCTGTTCCTGCCCCCTCCACCGGCAGAGAGCTGGGGGGAGCCAGAGTCTGTCAGGCAGCTGCTGGGCTGGCCGCCTGTGTGGGAAGGGGCAGAGCCGACCTAGGGGCAAGTTGGGCCTCTTGCTCTCCCTGCTGCCCTGAGGCTGCTGGGCCAAAGAGGTCTTGGGCATCCAGCCCCTTGCTGGTCCCTTCCCTCTGACGAGGCCCTCTGAGCTCCAGCACCTTGCAGTGTGGAGACAGCCCCTGCCAGCAACCTCCTCTCCAAGGAGGCCTCAACCGAGGCCTAGGCCCAGGGGAAAGGCACCAGCGGAGATGAGCCAGTGGAGGCGCCCGGGCATGTCTGGACCCAGTCCCCGCAGCCTGCCCCTTGGTGGGGCAGTACCCCCGGAGGCCAGGAAGGTCTGGGCAAGGCTGCGAGGGGCAGGGGCCCTGCTGGGTCGTGCCCCTGGCCTGTGGGGCGTCTGAGCACAACCGGCACTCTCCCGCTGGAAGACCTCCCCGTCTGCCTCGAAAGGCCGGTTTGCAAGCACTCCCGCCCGCTGTTCCCGCCAGGCACGCACAATGCTCCCAAGCCCGGGAGAAAAGCGCTTCGGGGTGGTGCTCTCTCCGGGCCCTTGCCCCTGAGCCTGGGGGCCAGGCAGTTGGAACACACTCCCAGGCCAATGCAGAACGACATGCACACGTCTGTTCCTGCCCCCTACACCGGCAGAGAGCTCGGGGGAGCCAGAGACTGCCAGGCTGCTGCTGGGCTGGCCGCCTGTGTGGGACGGGGCAGAGCCGACCTAGGGGCAAGTTGGGCCTCTTGCTCTCCCTGCTGCCCTGAGGCTGCTGGGTCAAAGAGGTCTTGGGCATCCAGCCCTTTGCTGGTCCCTTCCCTCTGCCGAGGCCCTCTGATCTCCAGCACCTTGCAGTGTGGAGACAGCCCCTGCCAGCAACCTCCTCTCCAAGGAGGCCTCAACCGAGGCCTAGGCCCAGGGGAAAGGCACCAGCGGGGATGAGCCTGGGGAGGCGCCCGGGCATGTCTGGACCCAGTCCCCGCAGCCTGCCCCTTGGTGGGGCAGTACCCCCGGAGGCCAGGAAGGTCTGGGCAAGGCTGGCCAGGGTCAGGGGCCCTGCTGGGTCCTGCCCCTGGCCTGTGGGGCCTCTGAGCACAACCGGCCCTCTCCCACTGGAAGACCTCCCCGGCTGCCTCCAAAGTCCTGTTTGCAAACACTCCCGCCCGCTGTTCACGCCAGGCTCGCACAATGCTCCCAAGCCCGGGAGAAAAGCGCATTGGGGTGGTTCTCTCTCCGGGCCCTTGCCCCTGAGCCTGGGGGCAAGGCACGGGGAACACACTCCCTGGCCAAGGCAGAACCACATGCCCACGTCTGTTCCTGTCCCCTGCACCGGCAGAGAGCTTGGGGGAGCCAGAGTCTGGCAGGCAGCTGCTGGGTTGGCCGCCTGTGTGGGAAGGGGCAGAGCCGACCTAGGGGCAAGTTGGGCCTCTTACTCTCCCTGCTGCCCTGAGGCTGCTGGGCCAAAGACGTCTTGGGCATCCAGCCCCTTACTGGTCCCTTCCCTCTGACGAGGCCCTCTGAGCTCCAGCACCTTGCAGTGTGGAGACAGCCCCTGCCAGCAACCTCCTCTCCAAGGAGGCCTCAACCGAGGCCTAGGCCCAGGGGAAAGGCACCAGCGGGGATGAGCCTGGGGAGGCGCCCGGGCATGTCTGGACCCAGTCCCCGCAGCCTGCCCCTTGGTGGGGCAGTACCCCCGGAGGCCAGGAAGGTCTGGGCAAGGCTGGCCAGGGGCAGGGGCCCTGCTGCGTCCTGCCCCTGGCCTGTGGGGCCTCTGAGCACAACCGGCCCTCTCCCACTGGAAGACCTCCCCGGCTGTCTCCAAAGGCCGGTTTGCAAGCGCGCCCGCCCACTGTTCCCAGCAGGCGTGCACAATGCTCCCAAGCCCGGGAGAAAAGCGCTTCAGGGTGGTGCTCTCTCCGGGCCCTTGCCCCTGAGCCTGGGGGCAAGGCAGGGTGTCCACACTCCCAGACCAAGGCAGAACCACATGCACACGTCTGAACTGCCCCCTGCACCGGCAGAGAGCTCGGGGGAGCCAGAGTCTGTCAGGCAGCTGCTGGGTTGGCCGCCTGTGTGGGAAGGGGCAGAGCCGACCTAGGGGCAAGTTGGGCCTCTTGCTCTCCCTGCTGCCCTGAGGCTGCTGGGCCAAAGAGGTCTTGGCCATCCAGCCCCTTGCTGGTCCCTTCCCTCTGACGAGGCCCTCTGAGCTCCAGCACCTTGCAGTGTGGAGACAGCCCCGGCCAGCAACCTCCTCTCCAAGGAGGCCTCAACCGAGGCCTAGGCCCAGGGGAAAGTCACCAGCGGGGATGAGCCTGGGGAGGCGCCCGGGCATGACTGGACCCAGTCCCCGCAGCCTGCCCCTTGGTGGGGCAGTACCCCCGGAGGCCAGGAAGGTCTGGGCAAGGCTGGCCAGGGTCAGGGGCCCTGCTGGGTCCTGCCCCTGGCCTGTGGGGCCTCTGAGCACAACCGGCCCTCTCCCACTGGAAGACCACCCCGGCTGCCTCCAAAGGCCGGTTTGCCAACACTCCCGCCCGCTGTTCTCGCCAGGCACGCACAATTCTCCCAAGCCCGGGAGAAAAGCGCTTCGGTGTGTTGCTCTCTCCGGGCCCTTGCCCCTGAGTGTGGGGGCCAGGCAGTGGTTCCACACTCCCAGACCAAGGCAGAACCACATGCACACGTCTGTTCCTGACCCCTGCACCGGCAGAGAGCTCGGGGGAGCCAGAGTCTGTCAGGCAGCTGCTGGGCTGGCCGCCTGTGTGGGAAGGGGCAGAGCCGACCTAGGGGCAAGTTGGGCCTCTTGCTCTCCCTGCTGCCCTGAGGCTGCTGGGCCAAAGAGGTCTTGGGCATCCAGCCCCTTGCTGGTCCCTTCCCTCTGACGAGGCCCTCTGAGCTCCAGCACCTTGCAGTGTGGAGACAGCCCCTGCCAGCAACCTCCTCTCCAAGGAGGCCTCAACCGAGGCCTAGGCCCAGGGGAAAGGCACCAGCGGGGATGAGACAGTGGAGGCGCAAGGGCATGTCTGGAACCAGTCCCTGCAGCCTGCCCCTTGGTGGGGCAGTACCCCCGGAGGCCAGGAAGGTCTGGGCAAGGCTGCCAGGGGCAGGGACACTGCTGGGGCTGCCCCTGGCCTGTGGGGCGTCTGAGCACAACCGGCACTCTCCCGCTGGAAGACCTCCCCGGCTGCCTCCAAAGGCCGGTTAACAAGCGCTCCCGCCCACTGTTCCCAGCAGGCGTGCACAATGCTCCCAAGCCCGGGAGAAAAGCGCTTCGGGGTGGTGCTCTCTCCGGGCCCTTGCCCCTGAGCCTGGGGGCAAGGCAGTTGGAACACACTCCCAGGCCAAAGCAGAACGACATGCACACGTCTGTTCCTGCCCCCTACACCGGCAGAGAGCTCGGGGGAGCCAGAGACTGCCAGGCTGCTGCTGGGCTGGCTGCCTGTGTGGGACGGGGCAGAGCCGACCTAGGGGCAAGTTGGGCCTCTTGCTCTCCCTGCTGCCCTGAGGCTGCTGGGTCAAAGAGGTCTTGGGCATCCAGCCCTTTGCTGGTCCCTTCCCTCTGACGAGGCCCTCTGAGCTCCAGCACCTTGCAGTGTGGAGATAGCCCCTGCCAGCAACCTCCTCTCTAAAGAGGCCTCAACCGAGGCCTACGCCCAGGGGAAAAGCACCAGCGGGGATGATCCTGGGGAGGCGCACGGACATGTCTGGACCCAGTCCCCGCAGCCTGCCCCTTGGTGGGGCAGGACCCCCGGAGGCCAGGAAGGTCTGGGCAAGGCTGGCCAGGGGCAGGGGCCCTGCTGGGTCCTGCCCCTGGCCTGTGAGGCCTCTGAGCACAACCAGCCCTCTCCCACTGGAAGACCTCCCCAGCTGCATCCAAAGTCCTGTTTGCAAACACTCCCGCCCGCTGTTCACGCCAGGCTCGCACAATGCTCCCAAGCCCGGGAGAAAAGCGCTTCGGGGTGGTGCTCTCTCCGGGCCCTTGCCCCTGAGCCTGGGGGCCAGGCAGTGGGTCCACACTCCCAGACCAAGGCAGAACCACATGCACACGTCTTTTCCTGACCCCTGCACCGGCAGAGAGCTCGGGGGAGCCAGAGTCTGTCAGGCAGCTGCTGGGCTGGCCGCCTGTGTGGGAAGGGGCAGAGCCGACCTAGGGGCAAGTTGGGCCTCTTCCTCTCCCTGCTGCCCTGAGGCTGCTGGGCCAAAGAGGTCTTGGGCATCCAGCCCCTTGCTGGTCCCTTCCCTCTGACGAGGCCCTCTGAGCTCCAGCACCTTGCAGTGTGGAGACAGCCCCTGCCAGCAACCTCCTCTCCAATGAGGCCTCAACCGAGGCCTAGGCCCAGGGGAAAGGCACAAGCGGGGATGAGCCTGGGGAGGCGCCCGGGCATGTCTGGACCCAGTCCCCGCAGCCTGCCCCTTGGTGGGGCAGTACCCCCGGAGGCCAGGAAGGTCTGTGCAAGGCTGCCAGGGGCAGGGACAGCGCTGGGTCCTGCCCCTGGCCTGTGGGACGTCTGAGCACAACCGGCACTCTCCCGCTGGAAGACCTCCCCGTCTGCCTCCAAAGGCCGGTTTGCAAGCACTCCCGCCCGCTGTTCCCGCCAGGCACGCACAATGCTCCCAAGCCCGGGAGAAAAGCGCTTCGGGGTGGTGTTCTCTCCGGGCCCTTGCCCCTAAGCCTGCGGGCCAGGCAGGGGGAACACACTCCCAGGCCAAGACAGAACGACATGAACACGTCTGTTCCTGCCCCCTACACCGGCAGAGAGCTCGGGGGAGCCAGAGTCTCTCAGGCAGGTGCTGGGCTGGCCGCCTGTGTGGGAAGGGGCAGAGCCGACCTAGGGGCAAGTTGGGCCTCTTGCTCTCCCTGCTGCCCTGAGGCTGCTGGGCCAAAGAGGTCTTGGGCATCCAGCCCCTTGCTGGTCCCTTCCCTCTGACGAGGCCCTCTGAGCTCCAGCACCTTGCAGTGTGGAGACAGCCCCTGCCAGCAACCTCCTCTCCAAGGAGGCCTCAACCGAGGCCTAGGCACAGGGGAAAGGCACCAGCGGGGATGAGCAAGTGGAGGCGCACGGGCATATCAGGACCCAGTCCCTGCAGCCTGCCCCTTGGTGGGGCAGTACCCCCGGAGGCCAGGAAGGTCTGGGCAAGGCTGGCCAGGGGCAGGGTCCCTGCTGGGTCCTGCCCCTGGCCTGTGGGGCCTCTGAGCACAACCGGCCCTCTCCCACTGGAAGACCTCCCCGGCTGCCTCCAAAGGCGGGTTTGCCAACACTCCCGCCCGCTGTTCCCGCCAGGCACGCACAACGCTCCCAGGCCAGGAGAAAAGCGCTTCGGGGTGGTGCTCTCTCCGGGCCCTTGCCCCTGAGCCTGGGGTCCAGGCAGTGGGTCCACACTCCCAGACCAAGGCAGAACCACATGCACACGTCTGTTCCTGACCCCTGCACCGGCAGAGAGCTCGGGGGAGCCAGAGTCTGTCAGGCAGCTGCTGGGTTGGCTGCCTGTGTGGGAAGGGGCAGAGCCGACCTAGGGGCAAGTTGGGCCTCTTGCTCTCCCTGCTGCCCTGAGGCTGCTGGGCCAAAGAGGTCTTGGGCTTCCAGCCCCTTGCTGGTCCCTTCCCGCTGACGAGGCCCTCTGAGCTCCAGCACCTTGCAGTGTGGAGACAGCCCCTGCCAGCAACCTCCTCTCCAAGGAGGCCTCAACCGAGGCCTAGGCCCAGGGGAAAGGCACCAGCGGGGATGAGCCTGGGGAGGCGCCCGGGCATGTCTGGACCCAGGCCCCGCAGCCTGCCCCTTGGTGGGGCAGTACCCCCCGGAGGCCAGGAAGGTCTGGGCAAGGCTGGCCAGGGGCAGGGGCCCTGCTGCGTCCTGCCCCTGGCCTGTGGGGCCTCTGAGCACAACCGGCCCTCTCCCACTGGAAGACCTCCCCGGCTGCCTCCAAGGCCGGTTTACAAGCGCTCCCGCCCACTGTTCCCAGCAGGCGTGCACAATGCTCCCAAGCCCGGGAGAAAAGCGCTTCAGGGTGGTGCTCTCTCCGGGCCCTTGCCCCTGAGCCTGGGGGCAAGGCAGGGTGTCCACACTCCCAGGACAAGGCAGAACCACATGCACACGTCTGATCTGCCCCCTGCACCGGCAGAGAGCTCGGGGGAGCCAGAGTCTGTCAGGCAGCTGCTGGGCTGGCCGCCTGTGTGGGAAAGGGCAGAGCCGACCTAGGGGCAAGTTGGGCCTCTTGCTCTCCCTGCTGCCCTGAGGCTGCTGGGCCAAAGAGGTCTTGGGCATCCAGCCCCTTGCTGGTTCCTTCCCTCTGACGAGGCCCTCTGAGCTCCAGCACGTTTCAGTGTGGAGACAGCCCCTGCCAGCAACCTCCTCTCCAAGGAGGCCTCAACCGAGGCCTAGGCCCAGGGGAAAGGCACCAGCGGGGATGAGCCTGGGGAGGCGCCCGGGCATGTCTGGACCCAGTCCCCGCAGCCTGCCCCTTGGTGGGGCAGTACCCCCGGAGGCCAGGAAGGTCTGGGCAAGGCTGCCAGGGGCAGGGACACTGCTGGGTCTTGCCCCTGGCCTGTGGGGCGTCTGAGCACAACCGGCACTCTCCCGCTGGAAGACCTCCCCGTCTGCCTCGAAAGGCCGGTTTGCAAGCACTCCCGCCCGCTGTTCCCGCCAGGCACGCACAATGCTCCCAAGTCCGGGAGAAAAGCGCTTCGGGGTGGTGCTCTCTCCGGGCCCTTGCCCCTGAGCCTGGGGGCAAGGCATGGGGAACACACTCCCAGGCCAAGGCAGAACCACATGCCCACGTCTGTTCCTGTCCCCTGCACCGGCAGAGAGCTTGGGGGAGCCAGAGTCTGTCAGGCAGCTGCTGGGTTGGCCGCCTGTGTGGGAAGGGGCAGAGCCGCCCTAGGGGCAAGTTGGGCCTCTTGCTCTCCCTGCTGCCCTGAGGCTGCTGGGCCAAAGACGTCTTGGGCATCCAGCCCCTTACTGGTCCCTTCCCTCTGACGAGGCCCTCTGAGCTCCAGCACCTTGCAGTGTGGAGACAGCCCCTGCCAGCAACCTCCTCTCCAAGGAGGCCTCAACCGAGGCCTAGGCCCAGGGGAAAGGCACCAGCGGGGATGAGCCAGGGGAGGCGCCCGAGCATGTCTGGACCCAGTCCCCGCAGCCTGCCCCTTGGTGGGGCAGTACCCCCGGAGGCCAGGAAGGTCTGGGTAAGACTGGCCAGGGGCAGGGGCCCTGCTGGGTCATGCCCCTGGCCTGTGGGGCCTCTGAGCACAACCGGCCCTCTCCCACTGGAAGACCTCCCCGGCTGCCTCCAAAGGCCGGTTTGCAAGCGCTCCCGGCCACTGTTACCAGCAGGCGGGCACAATGCTCCTAAGCCCGGAAGAAAAGCGCTTCAGGGTGGTGCTCTCTCTGGGCCCTTGCCCCTGAGCCTGGGGGCAAGGCAGGGTGTCCACACTCCCAAGCCAAGGCAGAACCACATGCACACGTCTGACCTGCCCCCTGCACCGGCAGAGAGCTCGGGGGAGCCAGAGTCTGTCAGGCAGCTGCTGGGCTGGCCGCCTGTGTGGGAAGTGGCAGAGCCGACCTAGGGGCAAGTTGGGCCTCTTCCTCTCCCTGCTGCCCTGAGGCTGCTGGGCCAAAGAGGTCTTGGGCATCCAGCCCCTTGCTGGTCCCTTCCCTCTGACGAGGCCCTCTGAGCTCCAGCACCTTGCAGTGTGGAGACAGCCCCTGCCAGCAACCTCCTCTCCAAGGAGGCCTCAACCGAGGCCTAGGCCCAGGGGAAAGGCACCAGCGGGGATGAGCCTGGGGAGGCGCCCGGGCATGTCTGGACCCAGTCCCCGCAGCCTGCCCCTTGGTGGGGCAGTACCCCCGGAGGCCAGGAAGGTCTGGGCAAGGCTGGCCAGGGGCAGGGGGCCTGCTGGGTCCTGCCCCTGGCCTGTGGGGCCTCTGAGCACAACCGGCCCTCTCCCACTGGAAGAACTCCCCGGCTGCCTCCAAAGGCCAGTTTGCCAACACTCCCGCCCGCTGTTCCCGCCAGGCAGGCACAATGCTCCCAAGCCCGGGAGAAAAGCGCTTCGGGGTGGTGCTCTCTCCGGGCCCTTGCCCCTGAGCCTGGGGGCAAGGCAGGGTGTCCACACTCCCAGGCCAAGGCAGAACCACATGCACACGTCTGTTCCTGACCCCTGCACTGGCAGAGAGCTGGGGGGAGCCAGAGTCTGTCAGGCAGCTGCTGGGCTGGCCGCCTGTGTGGGAAGGGGCAGAGCCGACCTAGGGGCAAGTTGGGCCTCTTGCTCTCCCTGCTGCCCTGAGGCTGCTGGGCCAAAGAGGTCTTGGGCATCCAGCCCCTTCCTTGTCCCTTCCCTCTGACGAGGCCCTCTGAGCTCCAGCACCTTGCAGTGTGGAGACAGCACCTGCCAGCAATCTCCTCTCCAAGGAGGCCTGAACCGAGGCCTAGGCCCAGGGAAAAGGCACCAGCGGGGTTGAGCCAGGGGAGGCGACCGGGCATGTCTGGACCCTGTCCCCGCAGCCTGCCCCTTGGTGGGGCAGTACCCCCGGAGGCCAGGAAGGTCTGGGCAAGGCTGGCCAGGGGCAGGGGCCCTGCTGGGTCCTGCCCCTGGCCTGTGGGGCCTCTGAGCACAACCGGCCCTCTCCCACTGGAAGACCTCCCAGGCTGCCTCCAAAGGCCGGTTTGCAAGCACTCCCGCCCACTGTTCCCGCCAGGCGCGCACAATGCTCCCAAGACCGGGAGAAAAGCGCTTCGGGGTGGTGGTCTCTCCGGGCCCCTGGCCCTGAGCCTGGGGGCCAGGCAGGGGATCCACAGTCCCAGGCCAAGGCAGAACCATATGCACACGTCTGTTCCTGCCCCCTCCACCGGCAGAGAGCTGGGGGGAGCCAGAGTCTGTCAGGCAGCTGCTGGGCTGGCTGCCTGTGTGGGAAGGGGCAGAGCCGACCTAGGGGCAAGTTGGGCCTCTTGCTCTCCCTGCTGCCCTGAGGCTGCTGGGCCAAAGACGTCTTGGGCATCCAGCCCCTTGCTGGTCCCTTCCCTCTGACGAGGCCCTCTGAGCTCCAGCACCTTGCAGTGTGGAGACAGCCCCTGCCAGCAACCTCTTCTCCAAGGAGGCCTCAACCGAGGCCTAGGCCCAGGGGAAAGGCACCAGCGGGGATGAGCCAGTTGAGGCGCACGGGCATGTCTGGACCCAGTCCCCGCAGCCTGCCCCTTGGTGGGGCAGTACCCCCGGAGGCCAGGAAGGTCTGGGCAAGGCTGGCCAGGGGCAGGGGCCCTGCTGGGTCCTGCCCCTGGCCTGTGGGGCCTCTGAGCACAACCGGCCCTCTCCCACTGGAAGACCTCCCCGGCTGCCTCCAAAGGCGGGTTTGCCAACACTCCCGCCCGCTGTTCCCGCCAGGCACGCACAATGCTCCCAAGCCCGGGAGAAAAGCGCTTCGGGGTGTTGCCCTCTCCGGGCCCTTGCCCCAGAGCCTGGGGTCCAGGCAGTGGGTCCACACTCCCAGACCAAGGCAGAACCACATGCACACGTCTGTTCCTGACCCCTGCACCGGCAGAGAGCTCGGGGGAGCCAGAGTCTGTCAGGCAGCTGCTGGGTTGGCTGCCTGTGTGGGAAGGGGCAGAGCCGACCTAGGGGCAAGTTGGGCCTCTTCCTCTCCCTGCTGCCCTGAGGCTGCTGGGCCAAAGACGTCTTGGGCATCCAGCCCCTTACTGGTCCCTTCCCTCTGACGAGGCCCTCTGAGCTCCAGCACCTTGCAGTGTGGAGACAGCCCCTGCCAGCAACCTCCTCTCCAAGGAGGCCTCAACCGAGGCCTAGGCCCAGGGGAAAGGCACCAGCGGGGATGAGCCAGTGGAGGCGCAAGGGCATGTCTGGACCCAGTCCCCGCAGCCTGCCCCTTGGTGGGGCAGTAACCCCGGAGGCCAGGAAGGTCTGGGCAAGGCTGCGAGGGGCAGGGGCCCTGCTGGGTCGTGCCCCTGGCCTGTGGGACGTCTGAGCACAACCGGCACTCTCCCGCTGGAAGACCTCCCCGTCTGCCTCCAAAGGCCGGTTTGCAAGCACTCCCGCCCGCTGTTCCCGCCAGGCAGGCACAATGCTCCCAAGCCCGGGAGAAAAGCGCTTCGGGGTGGTGCTCTCCTCGAGCCCTTGCCCCTGAGCCTGGGGGCCAGGCAGTTGGAACACACTCCCAGGCCAAGGCAGAACGACATGCACACGTCTGTTCCTGCCCCCTACACCGGCAGAGAGCTCGGGGGAGCCAGAGACTGCCAGGCTGCTGCTGGGCTGGCTGCCTGTGTGGGACGGGGCAGAGCCGACCTAGGGGCAAGTTGGGCCTCTTGCTCTCCCTGCTGCCCTGAGGCTGCTGGGTCAAAGAGGTCTTGGGCATCCAGCCCTTTGCTGGTCCCTTCCCTCTGACGAGGCCCTCTGAGCTCCAGCACCTTGCAGTGTGGAGACAGCCCCTGCCAGCAACCTCCTCTCCAAAGAGGCCTCAACCGAGGCCTACGCCCAGGGGAAAAGCACCAGCGGGGAAGATCCTGGGGAGGCGCACGGACATGTCTGGACCCAGTCCCCGCAGCCTGCCCCTTGGTGGGGCAGTACCCCCGGAGGCCAGGAAGGTCTGGGCAAGGCTGGCCAGTGGCAGGGTCCCTGCTGGGTCCTGCCCCTGGCCTGTGAGGCCTCTGAGCACAACCGGCCCTCTCCCACTGGAAGACCCCCCCAGCTGCCTCCAAAGTCCTGTTTGCAAACACTCCCGCCCGCTGTTCACGCCAGGCTCGCACAATGCTCCCAAGCCCGGGAGAAAAGCGCTTCGGGGTGGTGCTCTCTCCGGGCCCTTGCCCCTGAGCCTGGGGGCCAGGCAGTGGGTCCACACTCCCAGACCAAGGCAGAACCACATGCACACGTCTGTTCCTGACCCCTGCACCGGCAGAGAGCTCGGGGGAGCCAGAGTCTGTCAGGCAGCTGCTGGGCTGGCCGCCTGTGTGGGAAGGGGCAGAGCCGACCTAGGGGCAAGTTGGGCCTCTTCCTCTCCCTGCTGCCCTGAGGCTGCTGGGCCAAAGAGGTCTTGGGCATCCAGCCCCTTGCTGGTCCCTTCCCTCTGACGAGGCCCTCTGAGCTCCAGCACCTTGCAGTGTGGAGACAGCCCCTGCCAGCAACCTCCTCTCCAATGAGGCCTCAACCGAGGCCTAGGCCCAGGGGAAAGGCACCAGCGGGGATGAGCCTGGGGAGGCGCCCGGGCATGTCTGGACCCAGTCCCCGCAGCCTGCCCCTTGGTGGGGCAGTACCCCCGGAGGCCAGGAAGGTCTGTGCAAGGCTGCCAGGGGCAGGGACAGCGCTGGGTCCTGCCCCTGGCCTGTGGGACGTCTGAGCACAACCGGCACTCTCCCGCTGGAAGACCTCCCCGTCTGCCTCCAAAGGCCGGTTTGCAAGCACTCCCGCCCGCTGTTCCCGCCAGGCACGCACAATGCTCCCAAGCCCGGGAGAAAAGCGCTTCGGGGTGGTGCTCTCTCCGGGCCCTTGCCCCTGAGACTGGGGTCCAGGCAGGGGGTCCACACTCCCAGGCCAAGGCAGAACCACATGCACATGTCTGTTCCTGACCCCTGCACCGGCAGAGAGCTCGGGGGAGCCAGAGTCTGTCAGGCAGCTGCTGGGCTGGCCGCCTTTGTGGGAAGGGGCAGAGCCGACCTAGGGGCAAGTAGGGCCTCTTGCTCTCCCTGCTGCCCTGAGGCTGCTGGGCCAAAGAGGTCTTGGGCATCCAGCCCTTTGCTTGTCCCTTCCCTCTGACGAGGCCCTCTGAGCTCCAGCACCTTGCAGTGTGGAGACAGCCCCTGCCAGCAACCTCCTCTCCAAGGAGGCCTCAACCGAGACCTAGGACCAGGGGAAAGGCACCAGCGGGGATGAGCCTGCGGAGGCGCCCAGGCATGTCTGGACCCAGTCCCCGCAGCCTGCCCCTTGGTGGGGCAGTACCCCCGGAGGCCAGGAAGGTCTGGGAAAGGCTGGCCAGGGGCAGGGGACCTGCTGGGTCCTGCCCCTGGCCTGTGGGGCCTCTGAGCACAACCGGCCCTCTCCCACTGGAAGACCTCCCCGGCTGCCTCCAAAGTCCTGTTTGCCAACACTCCCACCCGCTGTTCACGCCAGACTTGCACAATGCTCCCAAGCCCGGGAGAAAAGCGCTTCGGGGTGGTGCTCTCTCCGGGCCCTTGCCCCTGAGCCTGGGGGCAAGGCATGGGGAACACACTCCCAGGCCAAGGCAGAACCACATGCCCACGTCTGTTCCTGTCCCCTGCACCGGCAGAGAGCTTGGGGGAGCCAGAGTCTGTCAGGCAGCTGCTGGGTTGGCCGCCTGTGTGGGAAGGGGCAGAGCCGCCCTAGGGGCAAGTTGGGCCTTTTGCTCTCCCTGCTGCCCTGAGGCTGCTGGGCCAAAGACGTCTTGGGCATCCAGCCCCTTACTGGTCCCTTCCCTCTGACGAGGCCCTCTGAGCTCCAGCACCTTGCAGTGTGGAGACAGCCCCTGCCAGCAACCTCCTCTCCAAGGAGGCCTCAACCGAGGCCTAGGCCCAGGGGAAAGGCACCAGCGGGGATGAGCCAGGGGAGGCGCCCGAGCATGTCTGGACCCAGTCCCCGCAGCCTGCCCCTTGGTGGGGCAGTACCCCCGGAGGCCAGGAAGGTCTGGGAAAGGCTGGCCAGGGGCAGGGGACCTGCTGGGTCCTGCCCCTGGCCTGTGGGGCCTCTGAGCACAACCGGCCCTCTCCCACTGGAAGACCTCCCCGGCTGCCTCCAAAGGCCGGTTTGCAAGCGCTCCCGGCCACTGTTACCAGCAGGCGGGCACAATGCTCCTAATCCCGGAAGAAAAGCGCTTCAGGGTGGTGCTCTCTCTGGGCCCTTGCCCCTGAGCCTGGGGCAAGTCAGGGTGTCCACACTCCCAGGCCAAGGCAGAACCACATGCACACGTCTGACCTGCCCCCTGCACCGGCAGAGAGCTCGGGGGAGCCAGAGTCTGTCAGGCAGCTGCTGGGCTGGCCGCCTGTGTGGGAAGTGGCAGAGCCGACCTAGGGGCAAGTTGGGCCTCTTGCTCTCCCTGCTGCCCTGAGGCTGCTGGGCCAAAGAGGTCTTGGGCATCCAGCCCCTTGCTGGTCCCTTCCCTCTGACGAGGCCCTCTGAGCTCCAGCACCTTGCAGTGTGGAGACAGCCCCTGCCAGCAACCTCCTCTCCAAGGAGGCCTCAACCGAGGCCTAGGCCCAGGGGAAAGGCACCAGCGGGGATGAGCCTGGGGAGGCGCCCGGGCATGTCTGGACCCAGTCCCCGCAGCCTGCCCCTTGGTGGGGCAGTACCCCCGGAGGCCAGGAAGGTCTGGGCAAGGCTGCCAGGGGCAGGGACACTGCTGGGTCTTGCCCCTGGCCTGTGGGGCGTCTGAGCACAACCGGCACTCTCCCGCTGGAAGACCTCCCCGTCTGCCTCGAAAGGCCGGTTTGCAAGCACTCCCGCCCGCTGTTCCCGCCAGGCACGCACAATGCTCCCAAGTCCGGGAGAAAAGCGCTTCGGGGTGGTGCTCTCTCCGGGCCCTTGCCCCTGAGCCTGGGGGCAAGGCATGGGGAACACACTCCCAGGCCAAGGCAGAACCACATGCCCACGTCTGTTCCTGTCCCCTGCACCGGCAGAGAGCTTGGGGGAGCCAGAGTCTGTCAGGCAGCTGCTGGGTTGGCCGCCTGTGTGGGAAGGGGCAGAGCCGCCCTAGGGGCAAGTTGGGCCTCTTGCTCTCCCTGCTGCCCTGAGGCTGCTGGGCCAAAGACGTCTTGGGCATCCAGCCCCTTACTGGTCCCTTCCCTCTGACGAGGCCCTCTGAGCTCCAGCACCTTGCAGTGTGGAGACAGCCCCTGCCAGCAACCTCCTCTCCAAGGAGGCCTCAACCGAGGCCTAGGCCCAGGGGAAAGGCACCAGCGGGGATGAGCCAGGGGAGGCGCCCGAGCATGTCTGGACCCAGTCCCCGCAGCCTGCCCCTTGGTGGGGCAGTACCCCCGGAGGCCAGGAAGGTCTGGGTAAGACTGGCCAGGGGCAGGGGCCCTGCTGGGTCATGCCCCTGGCCTGTGGGGCCTCTGAGCACAACCGGCCCTCTCCCACTGGAAGACCTCCCCGGCTGCCTCCAAAGGCCGGTTTGCAAGCGCTCCCGGCCACTGTTACCAGCAGGCGGGCACAATGCTCCTAAGCCCGGAAGAAAAGCGCTTCAGGGTGGTGCTCTCTCTGGGCCCTTGCCCCTGAGCCTGGGGGCAAGGCAGGGTGTCCACACTCCCAAGCCAAGGCAGAACCACATGCACACGTCTGACCTGCCCCCTGCACCGGCAGAGAGCTCGGGGGAGCCAGAGTCTGTCAGGCAGCTGCTGGGCTGGCCGCCTGTGTGGGAAGTGGCAGAGCCGACCTAGGGGCAAGTTGGGCCTCTTCCTCTCCCTGCTGCCCTGAGGCTGCTGGGCCAAAGAGGTCTTGGGCATCCAGCCCCTTGCTGGTCCCTTCCCTCTGACGAGGCCCTCTGAGCTCCAGCACCTTGCAGTGTGGAGACAGCCCCTGCCAGCAACCTCCTCTCCAAGGAGGCCTCAACCGAGGCCTAGGCCCAGGGGAAAGGCACCAGCGGGGATGAGCCTGGGGAGGCGCCCGGGCATGTCTGGACCCAGTCCCCGCAGCCTGCCCCTTGGTGGGGCAGTACCCCCGGAGGCCAGGAAGGTCTGGGCAAGGCTGGCCAGGGGCAGGGGGCCTGCTGGGTCCTGCCCCTGGCCTGTGGGGCCTCTGAGCACAACCGGCCCTCTCCCACTGGAAGAACTCCCCGGCTGCCTCCAAAGGCCAGTTTGCCAACACTCCCGCCCGCTGTTCCCGCCAGGCAGGCACAATGCTCCCAAGCCCGGGAGAAAAGCGCTTCGGGGTGGTGCTCTCTCCGGGCCCTTGCCCCTGAGCCTGGGGGCAAGGCAGGGTGTCCACACTCCCAGGCCAAGGCAGAACCACATGCACACGTCTGTTCCTGACCCCTGCACTGGCAGAGAGCTGGGGGGAGCCAGAGTCTGTCAGGCAGCTGCTGGGCTGGCCGCCTGTGTGGGAAGGGGCAGAGCCGACCTAGGGGCAAGTTGGGCCTCTTGCTCTCCCTGCTGCCCTGAGGCTGCTGGGCCAAAGAGGTCTTGGGCATCCAGCCCCTTCCTTGTCCCTTCCCTCTGACGAGGCCCTCTGAGCTCCAGCACCTTGCAGTGTGGAGACAGCACCTGCCAGCAATCTCCTCTCCAAGGAGGCCTGAACCGAGGCCTAGGCCCAGGGAAAAGGCACCAGCGGGGTTGAGCCAGGGGAGGCGACCGGGCATGTCTGGACCCTGTCCCCGCAGCCTGCCCCTTGGTGGGGCAGTACCCCCGGAGGCCAGGAAGGTCTGGGCAAGGCTGGCCAGGGGCAGGGGCCCTGCTGGGTCCTGCCCCTGGCCTGTGGGGCCTCTGAGCACAACCGGCCCTCTCCCACTGGAAGACCTCCCAGGCTGCCTCCAAAGGCCGGTTTGCAAGCACTCCCGCCCACTGTTCCCGCCAGGCGCGCACAATGCTCCCAAGACCGGGAGAAAAGCGCTTCGGGGTGGTGGTCTCTCCGGGCCCCTGGCCCTGAGCCTGGGGGCCAGGCAGGGGATCCACAGTCCCAGGCCAAGGCAGAACCATATGCACACGTCTGTTCCTGCCCCCTCCACCGGCAGAGAGCTGGGGGGAGCCAGAGTCTGTCAGGCAGCTGCTGGGCTGGCTGCCTGTGTGGGAAGGGGCAGAGCCGACCTAGGGGCAAGTTGGGCCTCTTGCTCTCCCTGCTGCCCTGAGGCTGCTGGGCCAAAGACGTCTTGGGCATCCAGCCCCTTGCTGGTCCCTTCCCTCTGACGAGGCCCTCTGAGCTCCAGCACCTTGCAGTGTGGAGACAGCCCCTGCCAGCAACCTCTTCTCCAAGGAGGCCTCAACCGAGGCCTAGGCCCAGGGGAAAGGCACCAGCGGGGATGAGCCAGTTGAGGCGCACGGGCATGTCTGGACCCAGTCCCCGCAGCCTGCCCCTTGGTGGGGCAGTACCCCCGGAGGCCAGGAAGGTCTGGGCAAGGCTGGCCAGGGGCAGGGGCCCTGCTGGGTCCTGCCCCTGGCCTGTGGGGCCTCTGAGCACAACCGGCCCTCTCCCACTGGAAGACCTCCCCGGCTGCCTCCAAAGGCGGGTTTGCCAACACTCCCGCCCGCTGTTCCCGCCAGGCACGCACAATGCTCCCAAGCCCGGGAGAAAAGCGCTTCGGGGTGTTGCCCTCTCCGGGCCCTTGCCCCAGAGCCTGGGGTCCAGGCAGTGGGTCCACACTCCCAGACCAAGGCAGAACCACATGCACACGTCTGTTCCTGACCCCTGCACCGGCAGAGAGCTCGGGGGAGCCAGAGTCTGTCAGGCAGCTGCTGGGTTGGCTGCCTGTGTGGGAAGGGGCAGAGCCGACCTAGGGGCAAGTTGGGCCTCTTCCTCTCCCTGCTGCCCTGAGGCTGCTGGGCCAAAGACGTCTTGGGCATCCAGCCCCTTACTGGTCCCTTCCCTCTGACGAGGCCCTCTGAGCTCCAGCACCTTGCAGTGTGGAGACAGCCCCTGCCAGCAACCTCCTCTCCAAGGAGGCCTCAACCGAGGCCTAGGCCCAGGGGAAAGGCACCAGCGGGGATGAGCCAGTGGAGGCGCAAGGGCATGTCTGGACCCAGTCCCCGCAGCCTGCCCCTTGGTGGGGCAGTAACCCCGGAGGCCAGGAAGGTCTGGGCAAGGCTGCGAGGGGCAGGGGCCCTGCTGGGTCGTGCCCCTGGCCTGTGGGACGTCTGAGCACAACCGGCACTCTCCCGCTGGAAGACCTCCCCGTCTGCCTCCAAAGGCCGGTTTGCAAGCACTCCCGCCCGCTGTTCCCGCCAGGCAGGCACAATGCTCCCAAGCCCGGGAGAAAAGCGCTTCGGGGTGGTGCTCTCCTCGAGCCCTTGCCCCTGAGCCTGGGGGCCAGGCAGTTGGAACACACTCCCAGGCCAAGGCAGAACGACATGCACACGTCTGTTCCTGCCCCCTACACCGGCAGAGAGCTCGGGGGAGCCAGAGACTGCCAGGCTGCTGCTGGGCTGGCTGCCTGTGTGGGACGGGGCAGAGCCGACCTAGGGGCAAGTTGGGCCTCTTGCTCTCCCTGCTGCCCTGAGGCTGCTGGGTCAAAGAGGTCTTGGGCATCCAGCCCTTTGCTGGTCCCTTCCCTCTGACGAGGCCCTCTGAGCTCCAGCACCTTGCAGTGTGGAGACAGCCCCTGCCAGCAACCTCCTCTCCAAAGAGGCCTCAACCGAGGCCTACGCCCAGGGGAAAAGCACCAGCGGGGAAGATCCTGGGGAGGCGCACGGACATGTCTGGACCCAGTCCCCGCAGCCTGCCCCTTGGTGGGGCAGTACCCCCGGAGGCCAGGAAGGTCTGGGCAAGGCTGGCCAGTGGCAGGGTCCCTGCTGGGTCCTGCCCCTGGCCTGTGAGGCCTCTGAGCACAACCGGCCCTCTCCCACTGGAAGACCCCCCCAGCTGCCTCCAAAGTCCTGTTTGCAAACACTCCCGCCCGCTGTTCACGCCAGGCTCGCACAATGCTCCCAAGCCCG
The DNA here is from genome assembly GCF_033118175.1 of Dama dama. Classification (NCBI taxonomy): domain Eukaryota; kingdom Metazoa; phylum Chordata; class Mammalia; order Artiodactyla; family Cervidae; genus Dama; species Dama dama. The sequence goes on along the minus strand of NW_026871019.1, from coordinate 699,406 downwards.
GGAGAAAAGCGCTTCGGGGTGGTGCTCTCTCCGGGCCCTTGCCCCTGAGCCTGGGGGCCAGGCAGTGGGTCCACACTCCCAGACCAAGGCAGAACCACATGCACACGTCTGTTCCTGACCCCTGCACCGGCAGAGAGCTCGGGGGAGCCAGAGTCTGTCAGGCAGCTGCTGGGCTGGCCGCCTGTGTGGGAAGGGGCAGAGCCGACCTAGGGGCAAGTTGGGCCTCTTCCTCTCCCTGCTGCCCTGAGGCTGCTGGGCCAAAGAGGTCTTGGGCATCCAGCCCCTTGCTGGTCCCTTCCCTCTGACGAGGCCCTCTGAGCTCCAGCACCTTGCAGTGTGGAGACAGCCCCTGCCAGCAACCTCCTCTCCAATGAGGCCTCAACCGAGGCCTAGGCCCAGGGGAAAGGCACCAGCGGGGATGAGCCTGGGGAGGCGCCCGGGCATGTCTGGACCCAGTCCCCGCAGCCTGCCCCTTGGTGGGGCAGTACCCCCGGAGGCCAGGAAGGTCTGTGCAAGGCTGCCAGGGGCAGGGACAGCGCTGGGTCCTGCCCCTGGCCTGTGGGACGTCTGAGCACAACCGGCACTCTCCCGCTGGAAGACCTCCCCGTCTGCCTCCAAAGGCCGGTTTGCAAGCACTCCCGCCCGCTGTTCCCGCCAGGCACGCACAATGCTCCCAAGCCCGGGAGAAAAGCGCTTCGGGGTGGTGCTCTCTCCGGGCCCTTGCCCCTGAGACTGGGGTCCAGGCAGGGGGTCCACACTCCCAGGCCAAGGCAGAACCACATGCACATGTCTGTTCCTGACCCCTGCACCGGCAGAGAGCTCGGGGGAGCCAGAGTCTGTCAGGCAGCTGCTGGGCTGGCCGCCTTTGTGGGAAGGGGCAGAGCCGACCTAGGGGCAAGTAGGGCCTCTTGCTCTCCCTGCTGCCCTGAGGCTGCTGGGCCAAAGAGGTCTTGGGCATCCAGCCCTTTGCTTGTCCCTTCCCTCTGACGAGGCCCTCTGAGCTCCAGCACCTTGCAGTGTGGAGACAGCCCCTGCCAGCAACCTCCTCTCCAAGGAGGCCTCAACCGAGACCTAGGACCAGGGGAAAGGCACCAGCGGGGATGAGCCTGCGGAGGCGCCCAGGCATGTCTGGACCCAGTCCCCGCAGCCTGCCCCTTGGTGGGGCAGTACCCCCGGAGGCCAGGAAGGTCTGGGAAAGGCTGGCCAGGGGCAGGGGACCTGCTGGGTCCTGCCCCTGGCCTGTGGGGCCTCTGAGCACAACCGGCCCTCTCCCACTGGAAGACCTCCCCGGCTGCCTCCAAAGTCCTGTTTGCCAACACTCCCACCCGCTGTTCACGCCAGACTTGCACAATGCTCCCAAGCCCGGGAGAAAAGCGCTTCGGGGTGGTGCTCTCTCCGGGCCCTTGCCCCTGAGCCTGGGGGCAAGGCATGGGGAACACACTCCCAGGCCAAGGCAGAACCACATGCCCACGTCTGTTCCTGTCCCCTGCACCGGCAGAGAGCTTGGGGGAGCCAGAGTCTGTCAGGCAGCTGCTGGGTTGGCCGCCTGTGTGGGAAGGGGCAGAGCCGCCCTAGGGGCAAGTTGGGCCTTTTGCTCTCCCTGCTGCCCTGAGGCTGCTGGGCCAAAGACGTCTTGGGCATCCAGCCCCTTACTGGTCCCTTCCCTCTGACGAGGCCCTCTGAGCTCCAGCACCTTGCAGTGTGGAGACAGCCCCTGCCAGCAACCTCCTCTCCAAGGAGGCCTCAACCGAGGCCTAGGCCCAGGGGAAAGGCACCAGCGGGGATGAGCCAGGGGAGGCGCCCGAGCATGTCTGGACCCAGTCCCCGCAGCCTGCCCCTTGGTGGGGCAGTACCCCCGGAGGCCAGGAAGGTCTGGGAAAGGCTGGCCAGGGGCAGGGGACCTGCTGGGTCCTGCCCCTGGCCTGTGGGGCCTCTGAGCACAACCGGCCCTCTCCCACTGGAAGACCTCCCCGGCTGCCTCCAAAGGCCGGTTTGCAAGCGCTCCCGGCCACTGTTACCAGCAGGCGGGCACAATGCTCCTAATCCCGGAAGAAAAGCGCTTCAGGGTGGTGCTCTCTCTGGGCCCTTGCCCCTGAGCCTGGGGCAAGTCAGGGTGTCCACACTCCCAGGCCAAGGCAGAACCACATGCACACGTCTGACCTGCCCCCTGCACCGGCAGAGAGCTCGGGGGAGCCAGAGTCTGTCAGGCAGCTGCTGGGCTGGCCGCCTGTGTGGGAAGTGGCAGAGCCGACCTAGGGGCAAGTTGGGCCTCTTGCTCTCCCTGCTGCCCTGAGGCTGCTGGGCCAAAGAGGTCTTGGGCATCCAGCCCCTTGCTGGTCCCTTCCCTCTGACGAGGCCCTCTGAGCTCCAGCACCTTGCAGTGTGGAGACAGCCCCTGCCAGCAACCTCCTCTCCAAGGAGGCCTCAACCGAGGCCTAGGCCCAGGGGAAAGGCACCAGCGGGGATGAGCCTGGGGAGGCGCCCGGGCATGTCTGGACCCAGTCCCCGCAGCCTGCCCCTTGGTGGGGCAGTACCCCCGGAGGCCAGGAAGGTCTGTGCAAGGCTGCCAGGGGCAGGGACAGCGCTGGGTCCTGCCCCTGGCCTGTGGGACGTCTGAGCACAACCGGCACTCTCCCGCTGGAAGACCTCCCCGTCTGCCTCCAAAGGCCGGTTTGCAAGCACTCCCGCCCGCTGTTCCCGCCAGGCACGCACAATGCTCCCAAGCCCGGGAGAAAAGCGCTTCGGGGTGGTGCTCTCTCCGGGCCCTTGCCCCTGAGACTGGGGTCCAGGCAGGGGGTCCACACTCCCAGGCCAAGGCAGAACCACATGCACATGTCTGTTCCTGACCCCTGCACCGGCAGAGAGCTCGGGGGAGCCAGAGTCTGTCAGGCAGCTGCTGGGCTGGCCGCCTTTGTGGGAAGGGGCAGAGCCGACCTAGGGGCAAGTAGGGCCTCTTGCTCTCCCTGCTGCCCTGAGGCTGCTGGGCCAAAGAGGTCTTGGGCATCCAGCCCTTTGCTTGTCCCTTCCCTCTGACGAGGCCCTCTGAGCTCCAGCACCTTGCAGTGTGGAGACAGCCCCTGCCAGCAACCTCCTCTCCAAGGAGGCCTCAACCGAGACCTAGGACCAGGGGAAAGGCACCAGCGGGGATGAGCCTGCGGAGGCGCCCAGGCATGTCTGGACCCAGTCCCCGCAGCCTGCCCCTTGGTGGGGCAGTACCCCCGGAGGCCAGGAAGGTCTGGGAAAGGCTGGCCAGGGGCAGGGGACCTGCTGGGTCCTGCCCCTGGCCTGTGGGGCCTCTGAGCACAACCGGCCCTCTCCCACTGGAAGACCTCCCCGGCTGCCTCCAAAGTCCTGTTTGCCAACACTCCCACCCGCTGTTCACGCCAGACTTGCACAATGCTCCCAAGCCCGGGAGAAAAGCGCTTCGGGGTGGTGCTCTCTCCGGGCCCTTGCCCCTGAGCCTGGGGGCAAGGCATGGGGAACACACTCCCAGGCCAAGGCAGAACCACATGCCCACGTCTGTTCCTGTCCCCTGCACCGGCAGAGAGCTTGGGGGAGCCAGAGTCTGTCAGGCAGCTGCTGGGTTGGCCGCCTGTGTGGGAAGGGGCAGAGCCGCCCTAGGGGCAAGTTGGGCCTTTTGCTCTCCCTGCTGCCCTGAGGCTGCTGGGCCAAAGACGTCTTGGGCATCCAGCCCCTTACTGGTCCCTTCCCTCTGACGAGGCCCTCTGAGCTCCAGCACCTTGCAGTGTGGAGACAGCCCCTGCCAGCAACCTCCTCTCCAAGGAGGCCTCAACCGAGGCCTAGGCCCAGGGGAAAGGCACCAGCGGGGATGAGCCAGGGGAGGCGCCCGAGCATGTCTGGACCCAGTCCCCGCAGCCTGCCCCTTGGTGGGGCAGTACCCCCGGAGGCCAGGAAGGTCTGGGAAAGGCTGGCCAGGGGCAGGGGACCTGCTGGGTCCTGCCCCTGGCCTGTGGGGCCTCTGAGCACAACCGGCCCTCTCCCACTGGAAGACCTCCCCGGCTGCCTCCAAAGGCCGGTTTGCAAGCGCTCCCGGCCACTGTTACCAGCAGGCGGGCACAATGCTCCTAATCCCGGAAGAAAAGCGCTTCAGGGTGGTGCTCTCTCTGGGCCCTTGCCCCTGAGCCTGGGGGCAAGTCAGGGTGTCCACACTCCCAGGCCAAGGCAGAACCACATGCACACGTCTGACCTGCCCCCTGCACCGGCAGAGAGCTCGGGGGAGCCAGAGTCTGTCAGGCAGCTGCTGGGCTGGCCGCCTGTGTGGGAAGTGGCAGAGCCGACCTAGGGGCAAGTTGGGCCTCTTGCTCTCCCTGCTGCCCTGAGGCTGCTGGGCCAAAGAGGTCTTGGGCATCCAGCCCCTTGCTGGTCCCTTCCCTCTGACGAGGCCCTCTGAGCTCCAGCACCTTGCAGTGTGGAGACAGCCCCTGCCAGCAACCTCCTCTCCAAGGAGGCCTCAACCGAGGCCTAGGCCCAGGGGAAAGGCACCAGCGGGGATGAGCCTGGGGAGGCGCCCGGGCATGTCTGGACCCAGTCCCCGCAGCCTGCCCCTTGGTGGGGCAGTACCCCCGGAGGCCAGGAAGGTCTGGGCAAGGCTGGCCAGGGGCAGGGGCCCTGCTGGGTCCTGCCCCTGGCCTGTGGGGCCTCTGAGCACAACCGGCCCTCTCCCACTGGAAGAACTCCCCGGCTGCCTCCAAAGGCCAGTTTGCCAACACTCCCGCCCGCTGTTCCCGCCAGGCACGCACAATGCTCCCAAGCCCGGGAGAAAAGCGCTTCGGGGTGGTGCTCTCCTCGGGCCCTTGCCCCTGAGCCTGGGGGCCAGGCAGTTGGTCCACACTCCCAGACCAAGGCAGAACCACATGCACACGTCTGTTCCTGACCCCTGCACCGGCAGAGAGCTCGGGGGAGCCAGAGTCTGTCAGGCAGCTGCTGGGCTGGCCGCCTGTGTGGGGAGGGGCAGAGCCGACCTAGGGGCAAGTTGGGCCTCTTCCTCTCCCTGCTGCCCTGAGGCTGCTGGGCCAAAGAGGTCTTGGGCATCCAGCCACTTGCTGGTCCCTTCCCTCTGACGAGGCCCTCTGAGCTCCAGCACCTTGCAGTGTGGAGACAGCCCCTGCCAGCAACATCCTCTCCAAGGAGGCCTCAACCGAGGCCTAGGCCCAGGGGAAAGGCACCAGCGGGGATGAGCCTGGGGAGGCGCCCGGGCATGTCTGGACCCAGTCCCCGCAGCCTGCCCCTTGGTGGGGCAGTACCCCCGGAGGCCAGGAAGATCTGGGCAAGGCTGGCCAGGGGCAGGGGCCCTGCTGGGTCCTCCCCATGGCCTGTGGGGCCTCTGAGCACAACCGGCCCTCTCCCACTGGAAGACCTCCCCGGCTGCCTCCAAAGGCCAGTTTGCCAACACTCCTGCCCGCTCTTCCCGCCAGGCACGCACAATGCTCCCAAGCCCGGGAGAAAAGCGCTTCGGGGTGGTGGTCTCTCCGGGCCCTTGCCCCTGAGCCTGGGGGCCAGGCAGGGGATCCACAGTCCCAGGCCAAGGCACAACAACATGCACACGTCTGTTCCTGCCCCGTCCACCGGCAGAGAGCTGGGGGGAGCCAGAGTCTGTCAGGCAGCTGCTGGGCTGGCCGCCTGTGTGGGAAGGGGCAGAGCCGACCTAGGGGCAAGTTGGGCCTCTTCCTCTCCCTGCTGCCCTGAGGCTGCTGGGCCAAATAGGTCTTGGGCATCCAGCCACTTGCTGGTCCCTTCCCTCTGACGAGGCCCTCTGAGCTCCAGCACCTTGCAGTGTGGAGACAGCCCCTGCCAGCAACCTCCTCTCCAAGGAGGCCTCAACCTAGGCCTAGGCCCAGGGGAAAGGCACCAGCGGGGATGAGCCAGTGGAGGCGCACGGGCATATCAGGACCCAGTCCCCGCAGCCTGCCCCTTGGTGGTGCAGTACCCCCGGAGGCCAGGAAGGTCTGGGCAAGGCTGGCCAGGGGCAGGGTCCCTGCTGGGTCCTGCCCCTGGCCTGTGGGGCCTCTGAGCACAACCGGCCCTCTCCCACTGGAAGACCACCCCGGCTGCCTCCAAAGGCGGGTTTGCCAACACTCCCGCCCGCTGTTCCCGCCAGGCACGCACAACGCTCCCAAGGCCAGGAGAAAAGCGCTTCGGGGTGTTGCTCTCTCCGGGCACTTGCCCCTGAGCCTGGGGTCAAGGCAGTGGGTCCACACTCCCAGACCAAGGCAGAACCACATGCACACGTCTGTTCCTGACCCCTGCACCGGCAGAGAGCTCGGGGGAGCCAGAGTCTGTCAGGCAGCTGCTGGGCTGGCCGCCTGTGTGGGAAGGGGCAGAGCCGACCTAGGGGCAAGTTGGGCCTCTTGCTCTCCCTGCTGCCCTGAGGCTGCTGGGCCAAAGAGGTCTTGGGCATCCAGCCCCTTGCTGGTCCCTTCCCTCTGACGAGGCCCTCTGAGCTCTAGCACCTTGCAGTGTGGAGACAGCCCCTGCCAGCAACATCCTCTCCAAGGAGGCCTCAACCGAGGCCTAGGCCCAGGGGAAAGGCACCAGCGGGGATGAGCCTGGGGAGGCGCCCGGGCATGTCTGGACCCAGTCCCCGCAGCCTGCCCCTTGGTGGGGCAGTACCCCCGGAGGCCAGGAAGATCTGGGCAAGGCTGGCCAGGGGCAGGGGCCCTGCTGGGTCCTCCCCATGGCCTGTGGGGCCTCTGAGCACAACCGGCCCTCTCCCACTGGAAGACCTCCCCGGCTGCCTCCAAAGGCCAGTTTGCCAACACTCCTGCCCGCTCTTCCCGCCAGGCACGCACAATGCTCCCAAGCCCGGGAGAAAAGCGCTTCGGGGTGGTGCTCTCTCCGGGCCCTTGCCCCTGAGCCTGTGGGCAAGGCAGGGGGAACACACTCCCAGACCAAGGCAGAAACACATGCACACGTCTGGTCCTGTCCCCTGCACCGGCAGAGAGCTCGGGGGAGCCAGAGTCTCTCAGGCAGGTGCTGGGCTGGCCTCCTGTGTGGGAAGGGGCAGAGCCGACCTAGGGGCAAGTTGGGGCTCTTGCTCTCCCTGCTGCCCTGAGGCTGCAGGGCCAAAGACGTCTTGGGCATCCAGCCCCTTACTGGTCCCTTCCCTCTGACGAGGCCCTCTGAGCTCCAGCACCTTGCAGTGTGGAGACAGCCCCTGCCAGCAATCTCCTCTCCAAGGAGGCCTCAACCGAGGCCTAGGCCCAGGGGAAAGGCACCAGCGGGGTTGAGCCAGGGGAGGCGCCCGGGCATATCTGGACCCTGTCCCCGCAGCCTGCCCCTTGGTGGGGCAGTACCCCCGGAGGCCAGGAAGGTCTGGGCAAGGCTGGCCAGGGGCAGGGGCCCTGCTGGGTCCTGCCCCTGGCCTGTGGGGCCTCTGAGCACAACCGGCCCTCTCCCACTGGAAGACCTCCCCGGCTGCCTCCAAAGGCCGGTTTGCAAGCACTCCCGCCCACTGTTCCCGCCAGGCGCGCACAATGCTCCCAAGACCGGGAGAAAAGCGCTTCGGGGTGGTGGTCTCTCCGGGCCCCTGGCCCTGAGCCTGGGGGCCAGGCAGGGGATCCACAGTCCCAGGCCAAGGCAGAACCATATGCACACGTCTGTTCCTGCCCCCTCCACCGGCAGAGAGCTGGGGGGAGCCAGAGTCTGTCAGGCAGCTGCTGGGCTGGCTGCCTGTGTGGGAAGGGGCAGAGCCGACCTAGGGGCAAGTTGGGCCTCTTGCTCTCCCTGCTGCCCTGAGGCTGCTGGGCCAAAGACGTCTTGGGCATCCAGCCCCTTGCTGGTCCCTTCCCTCTGACGAGGCCCTCTGAGCTCCAGCACCTTGCAGTGTGGAGACAGCCCCTGCCAGCAACCTCTTCTCCAAGGAGGCCTCAACCGAGGCCTAGGCCCAGGGGAAAGGCACCAGCGGGGATGAGCCAGTTGAGGCGCACGGGCATGTCTGGACCCAGTCCCCGCAGCCTGCCCCTTGGTGGGGCAGTACCCCCGGAGGCCAGGAAGGTCTGGGCAAGGCTGGCCAGGGGCAGGGGCCCTGCTGGGTCCTGCCCCTGGCCTGTGGGGCCTCTGAGCACAACCGGCCCTCTCCCACTGGAAGACCTCCCCGGCTGCCTCCAAAGGCGGGTTTGCCAACACTCCCGCCCGCTGTTCCCGCCAGGCACGCACAATGCTCCCAAGCCCGGGAGAAAAGCGCTTCGGGGTGTTGCCCTCTCCGGGCCCTTGCCCCAGAGCCTGGGGTCCAGGCAGTGGGTCCACACTCCCAGACCAAGGCAGAACCACATGCACACGTCTGTTCCTGACCCCTGCACCGGCAGAGAGCTCGGGGGAGCCAGAGTCTGTCAGGCAGCTGCTGGGTTGGCTGCCTGTGTGGGAAGGGGCAGAGCCGACCTAGGGGCAAGTTGGGCCTCTTCCTCTCCCTGCTGCCCTGAGGCTGCTGGGCCAAAGACGTCTTGGGCATCCAGCCCCTTACTGGTCCCTTCCCTCTGACGAGGCCCTCTGAGCTCCAGCACCTTGCAGTGTGGAGACAGCCCCTGCCAGCAACCTCCTCTCCAAGGAGGCCTCAACCGAGGCCTAGGCCCAGGGGAAAGGCACCAGCGGGGATGAGCCAGTGGAGGCGCAAGGGCATGTCTGGACCCAGTCCCCGCAGCCTGCCCCTTGGTGGGGCAGTAACCCCGGAGGCCAGGAAGGTCTGGGCAAGGCTGCGAGGGGCAGGGGCCCTGCTGGGTCGTGCCCCTGGCCTGTGGGACGTCTGAGCACAACCGGCACTCTCCCGCTGGAAGACCTCCCCGTCTGCCTCCAAAGGCCGGTTTGCAAGCACTCCCGCCCGCTGTTCCCGCCAGGCAGGCACAATGCTCCCAAGCCCGGGAGAAAAGCGCTTCGGGGTGGTGCTCTCCTCGGGCCCTTGCCCCTGAGCCTGGGGGCCAGGCAGTTGGACCACACTCCCAGGCCAAGGCAGAACGACATGCACACGTCTGTTCCTGCCCCCTACACCGGCAGAGAGCTCGGGGGAGCCAGAGACTGCCAGGCTGCTGCTGGGCTGGCTGCCTGTGTGGGACGGGGCAGAGCCGACCTAGGGGCAAGTTGGGCCTCTTGCTCTCCCTGCTGCCCTGAGGCTGCTGGGTCAAAGAGGTCTTGGGCATCCAGCCCTTTGCTGGTCCCTTCCCTCTGACGAGGCCCTCTGAGCTCCAGCACCTTGCAGTGTGGAGACAGCCCCTGCCAGCAACCTCCTCTCCAAAGAGGCCTCAACCGAGGCCTACGCCCAGGGGAAAAGCACCAGCGGGGAAGATCCTGGGGAGGCGCACGGACATGTCTGGACCCAGTCCCCGCAGCCTGCCCCTTGGTGGGGCAGTACCCCCGGAGGCCAGGAAGGTCTGGGCAAGGCTGGCCAGTGGCAGGGTCCCTGCTGGGTCCTGCCCCTGGCCTGTGAGGCCTCTGAGCACAACCGGCCCTCTCCCACTGGAAGACCCCCCCAGCTGCCTCCAAAGTCCTGTTTGCAAACACTCCCGCCCGCTGTTCACGCCAGGCTCGCACAATGCTCCCAAGCCCGGGAGAAAAGCGCTTCGGGGTGGTGCTCTCTCCGGGCCCTTGCCCCTGAGCCTGGGGGCCAGGCAGTGGGTCCACACTCCCAGACCAAGGCAGAACCACATGCACACGTCTGTTCCTGACCCCTGCACCGGCAGAGAGCTCGGGGGAGCCAGAGTCTGTCAGGCAGCTGCTGGGCTGGCCGCCTGTGTGGGAAGGGGCAGAGCCGACCTAGGGGCAAGTTGGGCCTCTTCCTCTCCCTGCTGCCCTGAGGCTGCTGGGCCAAAGAGGTCTTGGGCATCCAGCCCCTTGCTGGTCCCTTCCCTCTGACGAGGCCCTCTGAGCTCCAGCACCTTGCAGTGTGGAGACAGCCCCTGCCAGCAACCTCCTCTCCAATGAGGCCTCAACCGAGGCCTAGGCCCAGGGGAAAGGCACCAGCGGGGATGAGCCTGGGGAGGCGCCCGGGCATGTCTGGACCCAGTCCCCGCAGCCTGCCCCTTGGTGGGGCAGTACCCCCGGAGGCCAGGAAGGTCTGTGCAAGGCTGCCAGGGGCAGGGACAGCGCTGGGTCCTGCCCCTGGCCTGTGGGACGTCTGAGCACAACCGGCACTCTCCCGCTGGAAGACCTCCCCGTCTGCCTCCAAAGGCCGGTTTGCAAGCACTCCCGCCCGCTGTTCCCGCCAGGCACGCACAATGCTCCCAAGCCCGGGAGAAAAGCGCTTCGGGGTGGTGCTCTCTCCGGGCCCTTGCCCCTGAGACTGGGGTCCAGGCAGGGGGTCCACACTCCCAGGCCAAGGCAGAACCACATGCACATGTCTGTTCCTGACCCCTGCACCGGCAGAGAGCTCGGGGGAGCCAGAGTCTGTCAGGCAGCTGCTGGGCTGGCCGCCTTTGTGGGAAGGGGCAGAGCCGACCTAGGGGCAAGTAGGGCCTCTTGCTCTCCCTGCTGCCCTGAGGCTGCTGGGCCAAAGAGGTCTTGGGCATCCAGCCCTTTGCTTGTCCCTTCCCTCTGACGAGGCCCTCTGAGCTCCAGCACCTTGCAGTGTGGAGACAGCCCCTGCCAGCAACCTCCTCTCCAAGGAGGCCTCAACCGAGACCTAGGACCAGGGGAAAGGCCCCAGCGGGGATGAGCCTGCGGAGGCGCCCAGGCATGTCTGGACCCAGTCCCCGCAGCCTGCCCCTTGGTGGGGCAGTACCCCCGGAGGCCAGGAAGGTCTGGGAAAGGCTGGCCAGGGGCAGGGGACCTGCTGGGTCCTGCCCCTGGCCTGTGGGGCCTCTGAGCACAACCGGCCCTCTCCCACTGGAAGACCTCCCCGGCTGCCTCCAAAGTCCTGTTTGCCAACACTCCCACCCGCTGTTCATGCCAGACTTGCACAATGCTCCCAAGCCCGGGAGAAAAGCGCTTCGGGGTGGTGCTCTCTCCGGGCCCTTGCCCCTGAGCCTGGGGGCAAGGCATGGGGAACACACTCCCAGGCCAAGGCAGAACCACATGCCCACGTCTGTTCCTGTCCCCTGCACCGGCAGAGAGCTTGGGGGAGCCAGAGTCTGTCAGGCAGCTGCTGGGTTGGCCGCCTGTGTGGGAAGGGGCAGAGCCGCCCTAGGGGCAAGTTGGGCCTTTTGCTCTCCCAGCTGCCCTGAGGCTGCTGGGCCAAAGACGTCTTGGGCATCCAGCCCCTTACTGGTCCCTTCCCTCTGACGAGGCCCTCTGAGCTCCAGCACCTTGCAGTGTGGAGACAGCCCCTGCCAGCAACCTCCTCTCCAAGGAGGCCTCAACCGAGGCCTAGGCCCAGGGGAAAGGCACCAGCGGGGATGAGCCAGGGGAGGCGCCCGAGCATGTCTGGACCCAGTCCCCGCAGCCTGCCCCTTGGTGGGGCAGTACCCCCGGAGGCCAGGAAGGTCTGGGAAAGGCTGGCCAGGGGCAGGGGACCTGCTGGGTCCTGCCCCTGGCCTGTGGGGCCTCTGAGCACAACCGGCCCTCTCCCACTGGAAGACCTCCCCGGCTGCCTCCAAAGGCCGGTTTGCAAGCGCTCCCGGCCACTGTTACCAGCAGGCGGGCACAATGCTCCTAATCCCGGAAGAAAAGCGCTTCAGGGTGGTGCTCTCTCTGGGCCCTTGCCCCTGAGCCTGGGGGCAAGTCAGGGTGTCCACACTCCCAGGCCAAGGCAGAACCACATGCACACGTCTGACCTGCCCCCTGCACCGGCAGAGAGCTCGGGGGAGCCAGAGTCTGTCAGGCAGCTGCTGGGCTGGCCGCCTGTGTGGGAAGTGGCAGAGCCGACCTAGGGGCAAGTTGGGCCTCTTGCTCTCCCTGCTGCCCTGAGGCTGCTGGGCCAAAGAGGTCTTGGGCATCCAGCCCCTTGCTGGTCCCTTCCCTCTGACGAGGCCCTCTGAGCTCCAGCACCTTGCAGTGTGGAGACAGCCCCTGCCAGCAACCTCCTCTCCAAGGAGGCCTCAACCGAGGCCTAGGCCCAGGGGAAAGGCACCAGCGGGGATGAGCCTGGGGAGGCGCCCGGGCATGTCTGGACCCAGTCCCCGCAGCCTGCCCCTTGGTGGGGCAGTACCCCCGGAGGCCAGGAAGGTCTGGGCAAGGCTGGCCAGGGGCAGGGGCCCTGCTGGGTCCTGCCCCTGGCCTGTGGGGCCTCTGAGCACAACCGGCCCTCTCCCACTGGAAGAACTCCCCGGCTGCCTCCAAAGGCCAGTTTGCCAACACTCCCGCCCGCTGTTCCCGCCAGGCACGCACAATGCTCCCAAGCCCGGGAGAAAAGCGCTTCGGGGTGGTGCTCTCCTCGGGCCCTTGCCCCTGAGCCTGGGGGCCAGGCAGTTGGTCCACACTCCCAGACCAAGGCAGAACCACATGCACACGTCTGTTCCTGACCCCTGCACCGGCAGAGAGCTCGGGGGAGCCAGAGTCTGTCAGGCAGCTGCTGGGCTGGCCGCCTGTGTGGGGAGGGGCAGAGCCGACCTAGGGGCAAGTTGGGCCTCTTCCTCTCATTGCTGCCCTGAGGCTGCTGGGCCAAAGAGGTCTTGGGCATCCAGCCACTTGCTGGTCCCTTCCCTCTGACGAGGCCCTCTGAGCTCCAGCACCTTGCAGTGTGGAGACAGCCCCTGCCAGCAACATCCTCTCCAAGGAGGCCTCAACCGAGGCCTAGGCCCAGGGGAAAGGCACCAGCGGGGATGAGCCTGGGGAGGCGCCCGGGCATGTCTGGACCCAGTCCCCGCAGCCTGCCCCTTGGTGGGGCAGTACCCCCGGAGGCCAGGAAGATCTGGGCAAGGCTGGCCAGGGGCAGGGGCCCTGCTGGGTCCTCCCCATGGCCTGTGGGGCCTCTGAGCACAACCGGCCCTCTCCCACTGGAAGACCTCCCCGGCTGCCTCCAAAGGCCAGTTTGCCAACACTCCTGCCCGCTCTTCCCGCCAGGCACGCACAATGCTCCCAAGCCCGGGAGAAAAGCGCTTCGGGGTGGTGGTCTCTCCGGGCCCTTGCCACTGAGCCTGGGGGCCAGGCAGGGGATCCACAGTCCCAAGCCAAGGCACAACAACATGCACACGTCTGTTCCTGCCCCGTCCACCGGCAGAGAGCTGGGGGGAGCCAGAGTCTGTCAGGCAGCTGCTGGGCTGGCCGCCTGTGTGGGAAGGGGCAGAGCCGACCTAGGGGCAAGTTGGGCCTCTTCCTCTCCCTGCTGCCCTGAGGCTGCTGGGCCAAAGAGGTCTTGGGCATCCAGCCCCTTGCTGGTCCCTTCCCTCTGACGAGGCCCTCTGAGCTCCAGCACCTTGCAGTGTGGAGACAGCCCCTGCCAGCAACCTCCTCTCCAAGGAGGCCTCAACCTAGGCCTAGGCCCAGGGGAAAGGCACCAGCGGGGATGAGCCAGTGGAGACGCACGGGCATATCAGGACCCAGTCCCCGCAGCCTGCCCCTTGGTGGGGCAGTACCCCCGGAGGCCAGGAAGGTCTGGGCAAGGCTGGCCAGGGGCAGGGTCCCTGCTGGGTCCTGCCCCTGGCCTGTGGGGCCTCTGAGCACAACCGGCCCTCTCCCACTGGAAGACCACCCCGGCTGCCTCCAAAGGCGGGTTTGCCAACACTCCCGCCCGCTGTTCCCGCCAGGCACGCACAACGCTCCCAAGGCCAGGAGAAAAGCGCTTCGGGGTGTTGCTCTCTCCGGGCACTTGCCCCTGAGCCTGGGGTCAAGGCAGTGGGTCCACACTCCCAGACCAAGGCAGAACCACATGCACACGTCTGTTCCTGACCCCTGCACCGGCAGAGAGCTCGGGGGAGCCAGAGTCTGTCAGGCAGCTGCTGGGTTGGCTGCCTGTGTGGGAAGGGGCAGAGCCGACCTAGGGGCAAGTTGGGCCTCTTGCTCTCCCTGCTGCCCTGAGGCTGCTGGGCCAAAGAGGTCTTGGGCATCCAGCCCCTTGCTGGTCCCTTCCCTCTGACGAGGCCCTCTGAGCTCCAGCACCTTGCAGTGTGGAGACAGCCCCTGCCAGCAACCTCCTCTCCAAGGAGGCATCAACCGAGGCCTATGCCCAGGGGAAAGGCACCAGCGGGGATGAGCCTGGGGAGGCGCCCAGGCATGTCTGGACCCAGTCCCCGCAGCCTGCCCCTTGGTGGGGCAGTACCCCCGGAGGCCAGGAAGGTCTGGGCAAGGCTGTCCAGGGGCAGGGGCCCTGCTGGGTCCTGCCCCTGGCCTGTGGGGCCTCTGAGCACAACCGGCCCTCTCCCACTGGAAGAACTCCCCGGCTGACTCCAAAGGCCAGTTTGCCAACACTCCCGCCCGCTGTTCCCGCCAGGCACGCACAATGCTCCCAAGCCCGGGAGAAAAGCACTTCGGGGTGGTGCTCTCCTCGGGCCCTTGCCCCTGAGCCTGGGGGCCAGGCAGTTGGTCCACACTCCCAGACCAAGGCAGAACCACATGCACACGTCTGTTCCTGACCCCTGCACCGGCAGAGAGCTCGGGGGAGCCAGAGTCTGTCAGGCAGCTGCTGGGCTGGCCGCCTGTGTGGGAAGGGGCAGAGCCGACCTAGGGGCAAGTTGGGCCTCTTGCTCTCCCTGCTGCCCTGAGGCTGCTGGGCCAAAGAGGTCTTGGGCATCCAGCCCCTTGCTGGTCCCTTCCCTCTGACGAGGCCCTCTGAGCTCTAGCACCTTGCAGTGTGGAGACAGCCCCTGCCAGCAACATCCTCTCCAAGGAGGCCTCAACCGAGGCCTAGGCCCAGGGGAAAGGCACCAGCGGGGATGAGCCTGGGGAGGCGCCCGGGCATGTCTGGACCCAGTCCCCGCAGCCTGCCCCTTGGTGGGGCAGTACCCCCGGAGGCCAGGAAGATCTGGGCAAGGCTGGCCAGGGGCAGGGGCCCTGCTGGGTCCTCCCCATGGCCTGTGGGGCCTCTGAGCACAACCGGCCCTCTCCCACTGGAAGACCTCCCCGGCTGCCTCCAAAGGCCAGTTTGCCAACACTCCTGCCCGCTCTTCCCGCCAGGCACGCACAATGCTCCCAATCACGGGAGAAAAGCCCTTCGGGGTGGTGCTCTCTACGGGCCCTTGGAAGACCTCCCCGTTTGTCTCCAAAGGCCGGTTTGCAAGCACTCATGCCCGCTGTTCCCGCCAGCCGCGCACAATGCTCCCAAGCCTAGGAGAAAAGCGCTTCGGGGTGGTGCTCTCTCCCGGCCCTTGGAAGACCTCCCCGGCTGCCTCCAAAGGCCGGTTTGCAAGCACTCAATCCCGCTGTTCCCGCCAGCCGCGCACAATGCTCCCAAGCCCGGGAGAAAAGCGCTTCGGGGTGGTGCTCTCTCCCGGCCCTTGGAAGACCTCCCCGGCTGCCTCCAAAGGCTGGTTTTCAAGAACTCCCTCCCGCTGACCCGCCAGCCGCACACAATGCTCCCAAGCCCGGGAGAAAAGCATTTTGAGGTGGTCTCTCTCCGGGCCCTTGGAAGACTCCCCGGCTGCCTCTAAAGGCCGGTTTGCAAGCACTCATGTCCTCTGTTCCCGACAGCCGCGAACAATGCTCCCAATTCCGTGAGAAAAGTGCTTCGGGATGGTGCTCTCTCCGGGCCCTTGGAAGACCTCCCAAGCTGCCTCCAAAGGCCGGTTTGCAAGCACTCCCGCCCGCTGTTCCCGCCAGCCTCGCACAATGCTCCCAAGCCCGGGAGAAAAGCGCTTCGGGGTGGTGTTCTCTCCGTGCCAATGGAGGACCTCCCTGGCTGCCCCCAAAGGCCGGTTTGCAAGCACTCCCACTCGCTGTTCCCGCCAGCCACGCACAATCCTCCAAAACCCCGGAGAAAAGCGCTTCGGGGTGGTGTTCTCTCCGTGCCCATGGAAGACCTCCCGGGGTGCCCCCAAAGGCCGGTTTGGAAGCACTCCGACTCGCTGTTCCCGCCATCCGCGCACAATGCTCCCAAGCCCGGGAGAAAAGCATTTTGGGGTGGTGCTCACACCGGGCCCTGGAAGACCTCCCCGGCTGCCTCCAAAGGACGGTTTTCAAGCACTCCTGCCTGCTGTTCCCGCCACCCGCGCACAATGCTCCCAAGCCCGGGAGAAAAGCGCTTCGGGGTGGTGCTCTCTACAGGCCCTTGGAAGACCTCCCCGGCTGCCTCCAAAGGCCGGTTTGCAAGGACTCCTTCCTGCTGTTCCCGCCATCCGCGCACAATGCTCCCAAGCCCGGGAGAAAAGCATTTTGGGGTGGTGCTCACACCGGGCCCTGGAAGACCTCCCCGGCTGCCTCCAAAGGACGGTTTTCAAGCACTCCTGCCTGCTGTTCCCGCCACCCGCGCAGAATGCTCCCAAGCGCGGGAGAAAAGCGCTTCGGGGTGGTGCTCTCTACAGGCCCTTGGAAGACCTCCCCGGCTGCCTCCAAAGGCCGGTTTGCAAGGACTCCTTCCTGCTGTTCCCGCCAGCCACGCACAATGCTCCCAAGCCCGGGAGAAAAGCATTTTGGGGTGGTGCTCACTCCGGGCCCTTGGAAGACCTCCCCGGCTGCCTCCAATGGCCAGTTTGCAAGCACTCATGTCCGCTGTTCCCACCAGCCGCGCACAATGCTCCCAAGCCCGGGAGAAAAGCTTTTTGGGGTGGTGCTCACACCGGGCCCTGGAAGACCTCCCCAGCTGCCTGCAAAGGCCGGTTTTCAAGCACTCCTGCCTGCTGTTCCCGCCAGCCGCGCACAATGCTCCCAAGCCCGGGAGAAAAGCTTTTTGGGGTGGTGCTCACACCGGGCCCTGGAAGACCTCCCCGGCTGCCTCCAAAGGACGGTTTTCAAGCACTCCTGCCTGCTGTTCCCGCCACCTGCGCACAATGCTCCCAAGCCCGGGAGAAAAGCGCTTCGGGGTGGTGCTCTCTACAGGCCCTTGGAAGACCTCCCCGGCTGCCTCCAAAGGCCGGTTTGCAAGGACTCCTTCCTGCTGTTCCCGCCAGCCACGCACAATGCTCCCAAGCCCGGGAGAGAAGCATTTTGGGGTGGTGCTCTCTACAGGCCCTTGGAAGACCTCCCCGGCTGCCTCCAGTGGCCAGTTTGCAAGCACTCATGCCCGCTGTTCCCACCAGCCGCGCACAATGCTCCCAAGCCCGGGAGAAAAGCTTTTTGGGGTGGTGCTCACACCGGGCCCTGGAAGACCTCCCCGGCTGCCTGCAAAGGCCGGTTTTCAAGCACTCCTGCCTGCTGTTCCTGCCACCCGCGCACAATACTCCCAAGCCCGGGAGAAAAGCGCTTCGGGGTGGTGCTCTCTACAGGCCCTTGGAAGACCTCCCCCGCTGCCTCCAAAGGCCGGTTTGCAAGGACTCCTTCCTGCTGTTCCCGCCAGCCACGCACAATGCTCCCAAGCCCGGGAGAAAAGTGCTTCGGGGTGGTGACCTCTCCGGGCCCTTGGAAGTCGTCCCCGGCTGCCTCCAAAGGCCGGTTTGCAAGCACTCATGCCCGTTGTTCCCACCAGCCGCGCACAATGCTCCCAAGCCCGGGAGAAAAGCATTTTGGGGTGGTGCTCTCTCCGGGCACTTGGAAGACGTCCCCGGCTGCCTCCAAAGGCCGGTTTGCAAGCACTCATGCCCGTTGTTCCCACCAGCCGCGCACAATGCTCCCAAGCCCGGGAGAAAAGCGCTTTGGGGTGGTGCTCTCTCCGGGCCCTTGGAAGACGTCCCCGGCTGCCTCCAAAGGCCGGTTTGCAAGCACTCATGCCCGTTGTTCCCACCAGCCGCGCACAATGCTCCCAAGCCCGGGAGAAAAGCATTTTGGGGTGGTGCTCACTCCGGGCCCTTGGAAGACCTCCCCGGCTGCCTCCAAAGGCCAGTTTGCAAGCAGTCCTGCCTGCTGTTCCCGCCAGCCGCGCACAATGTTCCCAAGCCCGGGAGAAAAGCGCTTCGGGGTGGTGCTCTCTCCGGGCACTTTCAAGACCTCCCCGGCTGCCTCCAAAGGCCGGTTTGTAAGTACTCATTCCCGCTGCTTCCGCCAGCCACGCACAATGCTCCCAAGCCCGGGAGAAAAGCATTTTGGGGTGGTGCTCTCTCCGGGCCCTTGGAAGACCTCCCGGGTTGCCTCCAAAGGCCAGTTTGCAAGCATTCATGTCTGTTGTTCCCGACAGCCGCGCACAATGCTCCCAAGCCCGAGAGAAAAGCATTTTGGGGTGGTGATCAGTCCGGCCCTTGGAAGACCTCCCCGGCTGCCTCCAAAGGACAGTTTGCAAGCACTCATGCCCGCTGTTCCCGCCAGCCGCGCACAATGCTCCCAAGACCGTGAGAAAAGCGCTTCGGGGTGGTGTTCTCTCAGGGACCATGGAGGACCTCCCCGGCTGCCCCCAAAGGCCGGATTGCAAGCATTCCCACTGGCTGTTCCCGCCAGGCACACACAATGTTCCAAAACCCCGGAGAAAAGCGCTTCGGGGTGGTGGTCTCTCCGGGCCCCTGCCCCTGAGCCTGGGGGCCAGGCAGGGGATCCACAGTCCCAGGCCAAGGCAGAACCACATGCACACGTCTGTTCCTGCCCCCTCCACCGGCAGAGAGCTGGGGGGAGCCAGAGTCTGTCAGGCAGCTGCTGGGCTGGCCGCCTGTGTGGGAAGGGGCAGAGCCGACCTAGGGGCAAGTTGGGCCTCTTGCTCTCCCTGCTGCCCTGAGGCTGCTGGGCCAAAGAGGTCTTGGGCATCCAGCCCCTTGCTGGTCCCTTCCCTCTGACGAGGCCCTCTGAGCTCCAGCACCTTGCAGTGTGGAGACAGCCCCTGCCAGCAACCTCCTCTCCAAGGAGGCCTCAACCGAGGCCTAGGCCCAGGGGAAAGGCACCAGCGGAGATGAGCCAGTGGAGGCGCCCGGGCATGTCTGGACCCAGTCCCCGCAGCCTGCCCCTTGGTGGGGCAGTACCCCCGGAGGCCAGGAAGGTCTGGGCAAGGCTGCGAGGGGCAGGGGCCCTGCTGGGTCGTGCCCCTGGCCTGTGGGGCGTCTGAGCACAACCGGCACTCTCCCGCTGGAAGACCTCCCCGTCTGCCTCGAAAGGCCGGTTTGCAAGCACTCCCGCCCGCTGTTCCCGCCAGGCACGCACAATGCTCCCAAGCCCGGGAGAAAAGCGCTTCGGGGTGGTGCTCTCTCCGGGCCCTTGCCCCTGAGCCTGGGGGCCAGGCAGTTGGAACACACTCCCAGGCCAATGCAGAACGACATGCACACGTCTGTTCCTGCCCCCTACACCGGCAGAGAGCTCGGGGGAGCCAGAGACTGCCAGGCTGCTGCTGGGCTGGCCGCCTGTGTGGGACGGGGCAGAGCCGACCTAGGGGCAAGTTGGGCCTCTTGCTCTCCCTGCTGCCCTGAGGCTGCTGGGTCAAAGAGGTCTTGGGCATCCAGCCCTTTGCTGGTCCCTTCCCTCTGCCGAGGCCCTCTGATCTCCAGCACCTTGCAGTGTGGAGACAGCCCCTGCCAGCAACCTCCTCTCCAAGGAGGCCTCAACCGAGGCCTAGGCCCAGGGGAAAGGCACCAGCGGGGATGAGCCTGGGGAGGCGCCCGGGCATGTCTGGACCCAGTCCCCGCAGCCTGCCCCTTGGTGGGGCAGTACCCCCGGAGGCCAGGAAGGTCTGGGCAAGGCTGGCCAGGGGCAGGGGCCCTGCTGGGTCCTGCCCCTGGCCTGTGGGGCCTCTGAGCACAACCGGCCCTCTCCCACTGGAAGACCTCCCCGGCTGCCTCCAAAGTCCTGTTTGCAAACACTCCCGCCCGCTGTTCACGCCAGGCTCGCACAATGCTCCCAAGCCCGGGAGAAAAGCGCATTGGGGTGGTTCTCTCTCCGGGCCCTTGCCCCTGAGCCTGGGGGCAAGGCACGGGGAACACACTCCCTGGCCAAGGCAGAACCACATGCCCACGTCTGTTCCTGTCCCCTGCACCGGCAGAGAGCTTGGGGGAGCCAGAGTCTGGCAGGCAGCTGCTGGGTTGGCCGCCTGTGTGGGAAGGGGCAGAGCCGACCTAGGGGCAAGTTGGGCCTCTTACTCTCCCTGCTGCCCTGAGGCTGCTGGGCCAAAGACGTCTTGGGCATCCAGCCCCTTACTGGTCCCTTCCCTCTGACGAGGCCCTCTGAGCTCCAGCACCTTGCAGTGTGGAGACAGCCCCTGCCAGCAACCTCCTCTCCAAGGAGGCCTCAACCGAGGCCTAGGCCCAGGGGAAAGGCACCAGCGGGGATGAGCCTGGGGAGGCGCCCGGGCATGTCTGGACCCAGGCCCCGCAGCCTGCCCCTTGGTGGGGCAGTACCCCCGGAGGCCAGGAAGGTCTGGGCAAGGCTGGCCAGGGGCAGGGGCCCTGCTGCGTCCTGCCCCTGGCCTGTGGGGCCTCTGAGCACAACCGGCCCTCTCCCACTGGAAGACCTCCCCGGCTGCCTCCAAAGGCCAGTTTGCCAACACTCCTGCCCGCTCTTCCCGCCAGGCACGCACAATGCTCCCAATCACGGGAGAAAAGCCCTTCGGGGTGGTGCTCTCTACGGGCCCTTGGAAGACCTCCCCGTTTGTCTCCAAAGGCCGGTTTGCAAGCACTCATGCCCGCTGTTCCCGCCAGCCGCGCACAATGCTCCCAAGCCTAGGAGAAAAGCGCTTCGGGGTGGTGCTCTCTCCCGGCCCTTGGAAGACCTCCCCGGCTGCCTCCAAAGGCCGGTTTGCAAGCACTCAATCCCGCTGTTCCCGCCAGCCGCGCACAATGCTCCCAAGCCCGGGAGAAAAGCGCTTCGGGGTGGTGCTCTCTCCCGGCCCTTGGAAGACCTCCCCGGCTGCCTCCAAAGGCTGGTTTTCAAGAACTCCCTCCCGCTGACCCGCCAGCCGCACACAATGCTCCCAAGCCCGGGAGAAAAGCATTTTGAGGTGGTCTCTCTCCGGGCCCTTGGAAGACTCCCCGGCTGCCTCTAAAGGCCGGTTTGCAAGCACTCATGTCCTCTGTTCCCGACAGCCGCGAACAATGCTCCCAATTCCGTGAGAAAAGTGCTTCGGGATGGTGCTCTCTCCGGGCCCTTGGAAGACCTCCCAAGCTGCCTCCAAAGGCCGGTTTGCAAGCACTCCCGCCCGCTGTTCCCGCCAGCCTCGCACAATGCTCCCAAGCCCGGGAGAAAAGCGCTTCGGGGTGGTGTTCTCTCCGTGCCAATGGAGGACCTCCCTGGCTGCCCCCAAAGGCCGGTTTGCAAGCACTCCCACTCGCTGTTCCCGCCAGCCACGCACAATCCTCCAAAACCCCGGAGAAAAGCGCTTCGGGGTGGTGTTCTCTCCGTGCCCATGGAAGACCTCCCGGGGTGCCCCCAAAGGCCGGTTTGGAAGCACTCCGACTCGCTGTTCCCGCCATCCGCGCACAATGCTCCCAAGCCCGGGAGAAAAGCATTTTGGGGTGGTGCTCACACCGGGCCCTGGAAGACCTCCCCGGCTGCCTCCAAAGGACGGTTTTCAAGCACTCCTGCCTGCTGTTCCCGCCACCCGCGCACAATGCTCCCAAGCCCGGGAGAAAAGCGCTTCGGGGTGGTGCTCTCTACAGGCCCTTGGAAGACCTCCCCGGCTGCCTCCAAAGGCCGATTTGCAAGGACTCCTTCCTGCTGTTCCCGCCATCCGCGCACAATGCTCCCAAGCCCGGGAGAAAAGCATTTTGGGGTGGTGCTCACACCGGGCCCTGGAAGACCTCCCCGGCTGCCTCCAAAGGACGGTTTTCAAGCACTCCTGCCTGCTGTTCCCGCCACCCGCGCAGAATGCTCCCAAGCGCGGGAGAAAAGCGCTTCGGGGTGGTGCTCTCTACAGGCCCTTGGAAGACCTCCCCGGCTGCCTCCAAAGGCCGGTTTGCAAGGACTCCTTCCTGCTGTTCCCGCCAGCCACGCACAATGCTCCCAAGCCCGGGAGAAAAGCATTTTGGGGTGGTGCTCACTCCGGGCCCTTGGAAGACCTCCCCGGCTGCCTCCAATGGCCAGTTTGCAAGCACTCATGTCCGCTGTTCCCACCAGCCGCGCACAATGCTCCCAAGCCCGGGAGAAAAGCTTTTTGGGGTGGTGCTCACACCGGGCCCTGGAAGACCTCCCCGGCTGCCTCCAAAGGACGGTTTTCAAGCACTCCTGCCTGCTGTTCCCGCCACCTGCGCACAATGCTCCCAAGCCCGGGAGAAAAGCGCTTCGGGGTGGTGCTCTCTACAGGCCCTTGGAAGACCTCCCCGGCTGCCTCCAAAGGCCGGTTTGCAAGGACTCCTTCCTGCTGTTCCCGCCAGCCACGCACAATGCTCCCAAGCCCGGGAGAGAAGCATTTTGGGGTGGTGCTCTCTACAGGCCCTTGGAAGACCTCCCCGGCTGCCTCCAGTGGCCAGTTTGCAAGCACTCATGCCCGCTGTTCCCACCAGCCGCGCACAATGCTCCCAAGCCCGGGAGAAAAGCTTTTTGGGGTGGTGCTCACACCGGGCCCTGGAAGACCTCCCCGGCTGCCTGCAAAGGCCGGTTTTCAAGCACTCCTGCCTGCTGTTCCTGCCACCCGCGCACAATACTCCCAAGCCCGGGAGAAAAGCGCTTCGGGGTGGTGCTCTCTACAGGCCCTTGGAAGACCTCCCCCGCTGCCTCCAAAGGCCGGTTTGCAAGGACTCCTTCCTGCTGTTCCCGCCAGCCACGCACAATGCTCCCAAGCCCGGGAGAAAAGTGCTTCGGGGTGGTGACCTCTCCGGGCCCTTGGAAGTCGTCCCCGGCTGCCTCCAAAGGCCGGTTTGCAAGCACTCATGCCCGTTGTTCCCACCAGCCGCGCACAATGCTCCCAAGCCCGGGAGAAAAGCATTTTGGGGTGGTGCTCTCTCCGGGCACTTGGAAGACGTCCCCGGCTGCCTCCAAAGGCCGGTTTGCAAGCACTCATGCCCGTTGTTCCCACCAGCCGCGCACAATGCTCCCAAGCCCGGGAGAAAAGCGCTTTGGGGTGGTGCTCTCTCCGGGCCCTTGGAAGACGTCCCCGGCTGCCTCCAAAGGCCGGTTTGCAAGCACTCATGCCCGTTGTTCCCACCAGCCGCGCACAATGCTCCCAAGCCCGGGAGAAAAGCATTTTGGGGTGGTGCTCACTCCGGGCCCTTGGAAGACCTCCCCGGCTGCCTCCAAAGGCCAGTTTGCAAGCAGTCCTGCCTGCTGTTCCCGCCAGCCGCGCACAATGTTCCCAAGCCCGGGAGAAAAGCGCTTCGGGGTGGTGCTCTCTCCGGGCACTTTCAAGACCTCCCCGGCTGCCTCCAAAGGCCGGTTTGTAAGTACTCATTCCCGCTGCTTCCGCCAGCCACGCACAATGCTCCCAAGCCCGGGAGAAAAGCATTTTGGGGTGGTGCTCTCTCCGGGCCCTTGGAAGACCTCCCGGGTTGCCTCCAAAGGCCAGTTTGCAAGCATTCATGTCCGTTGTTCCCGACAGCCGCGCACAATGCTCCCAAGCCCGAGAGAAAAGCATTTTGGGGTGGTGATCAGTCCGGCCCTTGGAAGACCTCCCCGGCTGCCTCCAAAGGACAGTTTGCAAGCACTCATGCCCGCTGTTCCCGCCAGCCGCGCACAATGCTCCCAAGACCGTGAGAAAAGCGCTTCGGGGTGGTGTTCTCTCAGGGACCATGGAGGACCTCCCCGGCTGCCCCCAAAGGCCGGTTTGCAAGCATTCCCACTGGCTGTTCCCGCCAGGCACACACAATGTTCCAAAACCCCGGAGAAAAGCGCTTCGGGGTGGTGGTCTCTCCGGGCCCCTGCCCCTGAGCCTGGGGGCCAGGCAGGGGATCCACAGTCCCAGGCCAAGGCAGAACCACATGCACACGTCTGTTCCTGCCCCCTCCACCGGCAGAGAGCTGGGGGGAGCCAGAGTCTGTCAGGCAGCTGCTGGGCTGGCCGCCTGTGTGGGAAGGGGCAGAGCCGACCTAGGGGCAAGTTGGGCCTCTTGCTCTCCCTGCTGCCCTGAGGCTGCTGGGCCAAAGAGGTCTTGGGCATCCAGCCCCTTGCTGGTCCCTTCCCTCTGACGAGGCCCTCTGAGCTCCAGCACCTTGCAGTGTGGAGACAGCCCCTGCCAGCAACCTCCTCTCCAAGGAGGCCTCAACCGAGGCCTAGGCCCAGGGGAAAGGCACCAGCGGAGATGAGCCAGTGGAGGCGCCCGGGCATGTCTGGACCCAGTCCCCGCAGCCTGCCCCTTGGTGGGGCAGTACCCCCGGAGGCCAGGAAGGTCTGGGCAAGGCTGCGAGGGGCAGGGGCCCTGCTGGGTCGTGCCCCTGGCCTGTGGGGCGTCTGAGCACAACCGGCACTCTCCCGCTGGAAGACCTCCCCGTCTGCCTCGAAAGGCCGGTTTGCAAGCACTCCCGCCCGCTGTTCCCGCCAGGCACGCACAATGCTCCCAAGCCCGGGAGAAAAGCGCTTCGGGGTGGTGCTCTCTCCGGGCCCTTGCCCCTGAGCCTGGGGGCCAGGCAGTTGGAACACACTCCCAGGCCAATGCAGAACGACATGCACACGTCTGTTCCTGCCCCCTACACCGGCAGAGAGCTCGGGGGAGCCAGAGACTGCCAGGCTGCTGCTGGGCTGGCCGCCTGTGTGGGACGGGGCAGAGCCGACCTAGGGGCAAGTTGGGCCTCTTGCTCTCCCTGCTGCCCTGAGGCTGCTGGGTCAAAGAGGTCTTGGGCATCCAGCCCTTTGCTGGTCCCTTCCCTCTGCCGAGGCCCTCTGATCTCCAGCACCTTGCAGTGTGGAGACAGCCCCTGCCAGCAACCTCCTCTCCAAGGAGGCCTCAACCGAGGCCTAGGCCCAGGGGAAAGGCACCAGCGGGGATGAGCCTGGGGAGGCGCCCGGGCATGTCTGGACCCAGTCCCCGCAGCCTGCCCCTTGGTGGGGCAGTACCCCCGGAGGCCAGGAAGGTCTGGGCAAGGCTGGCCAGGGTCAGGGGCCCTGCTGGGTCCTGCCCCTGGCCTGTGGGGCCTCTGAGCACAACCGGCCCTCTCCCACTGGAAGACCTCCCCGGCTGCCTCCAAAGTCCTGTTTGCAAACACTCCCGCCCGCTGTTCACGCCAGGCTCGCACAATGCTCCCAAGCCCGGGAGAAAAGCGCATTGGGGTGGTTCTCTCTCCGGGCCCTTGCCCCTGAGCCTGGGGGCAAGGCACGGGGAACACACTCCCTGGCCAAGGCAGAACCACATGCCCACGTCTGTTCCTGTCCCCTGCACCGGCAGAGAGCTTGGGGGAGCCAGAGTCTGGCAGGCAGCTGCTGGGTTGGCCGCCTGTGTGGGAAGGGGCAGAGCCGACCTAGGGGCAAGTTGGGCCTCTTACTCTCCCTGCTGCCCTGAGGCTGCTGGGCCAAAGACGTCTTGGGCATCCAGCCCCTTACTGGTCCCTTCCCTCTGACGAGGCCCTCTGAGCTCCAGCACCTTGCAGTGTGGAGACAGCCCCTGCCAGCAACCTCCTCTCCAAGGAGGCCTCAACCGAGGCCTAGGCCCAGGGGAAAGGCACCAGTGGGGATGAGCCTGGGGAGGCGCCCGGGCATGTCTGGACCCAGGCCCCGCAGCCTGCCCCTTGGTGGGGCAGTACCCCCGGAGGCCAGGAAGGTCTGGGCAAGGCTGGCCAGGGGCAGGGGCCCTGCTGCGTCCTGCCCCTGGCCTGTGGGGCCTCTGAGCACAACCGGCCCTCTCCCACTGGAAGACCTCCCCGGCTGTCTCCAAAGGCCGGTTTGCAAGCGCGCCCGCCCACTGTTCCCAGCAGGCGTGCACAATGCTCCCAAGCCCGGGAGAAAAGCGCTTCAGGGTGGTGCTCTCTCCGGGCCCTTGCCCCTGAGCCTGGGGGCAAGGCAGGGTGTCCACACTCCCAGACCAAGGCAGAACCACATGCACACGTCTGATCTGCCCCCTGCACCGGCAGAGAGCTCGGGGGAGCCAGAGTCTGTCAGGCAGCTGCTGGGTTGGCCGCCTGTGTGGGAAGGGGCAGAGCCGACCTAGGGGCAAGTTGGGCCTCTTGCTCTCCCTGCTGCCCTGAGGCTGCTGGGCCAAAGAGGTCTTGGCCATCCAGCCCCTTGCTGGTCCCTTCCCTCTGACGAGGCCCTCTGAGCTCCAGCACCTTGCAGTGTGGAGACAGCCCCGGCCAGCAACCTCCTCTCCAAGGAGGCCTCAACCGAGGCCTAGGCCCAGGGGAAAGTCACCAGCGGGGATGAGCCTGGGGAGGCGCCCGGGCATGACTGGACCCAGTCCCCGCAGCCTGCCCCTTGGTGGGGCAGTACCCCCGGAGGCCAGGAAGGTCTGGGCAAGGCTGGCCAGGGTCAGGGGCCCTGCTGGGTCCTGCCCCTGGCCTGTGGGGCCTCTGAGCACAACCGGCCCTCTCCCACTGGAAGACCTCCCCGGCTGCCTCCAAAGGCCGGTTTGCCAACACTCCCGCCCGATGTTCTCGCCAGGCACGCACAATTCTCCCAAGCCCGGGAGAAAAGCGCTTCGGTGTGTTGCTCTCTCCGGGCCCTTGCCCCTGAGTGTGGGGGCCAGGCAGTGGTTCCACACTCCCAGACCAAGGCAGAACCACATGCACACGTCTGTTCCTGACCCCTGCACCGGCAGAGAGCTCGGGGGAGCCAGAGTCTGTCAGGCAGCTGCTGGGCTGGCCGCCTGTGTGGGAAGGGGCAGAGCCGACCTAGGGGCAAGTTGGGCCTCTTGCTCTCCCTGCTGCCCTGAGGCTGCTGGGCCAAAGAGGTCTTGGGCATCCAGCCCCTTGCTGGTCCCTTCCCTCTGACGAGGCCCTCTGAGCTCCAGCACCTTGCAGTGTGGAGACAGCCCCTGCCAGCAACCTCCTCTCCAAGGAGGCCTCAACCGAGGCCTAGGCCCAGGGGAAAGGCACCAGCGGGGATGAGACAGTGGAGGCGCACGGGCATGTCTGGAACCAGTCCCCGCAGCCTGCCCCTTGGTGGGGCAGTACCCCCGGAGGCCAGGAAGGTCTGGGCAAGGCTGCCAGGGGCAGGGACACTGCTGGGGCTGCCCCTGGCCTGTGGGGCGTCTGAGCACAACCGGCACTCTCCCGCTGGAAGACCTCCCCGGCTGCCTCCAAAGGCCGGTTAACAAGCGCTCCCGCCCACTGTTCCCAGCAGGCGTGCACAATGCTCCCAAGCCCGGGAGAAAAGCGCTTCGGGGTGGTGCTCTCTCCGGGCCCTTGCCCCTGAGCCTGGGGGCAAGGCAGTTGGAACACACTCCCAGGCCAAAGCAGAACGACATGCACACGTCTGTTCCTGCCCCCTACACCGGCAGAGAGCTCGGGGGAGCCAGAGACTGCCAGGCTGCTGCTGGGCTGGCTGCCTGTGTGGGACGGGGCAGAGCCGACCTAGGGGCAAGTTGGGCCTCTTGCTCTCCCTGCTGCCCTGAGGCTGCTGGGTCAAAGAGGTCTTGGGCATCCAGCCCTTTGCTGGTCCCTTCCCTCTGACGAGGCCCTCTGAGCTCCAGCACCTTGCAGTGTGGAGATAGCCCCTGCCAGCAACCTCCTCTCTAAAGAGGCCTCAACCGAGGCCTACGCCCAGGGGAAAAGCACCAGCGGGGATGATCCTGGGGAGGCGCACGGACATGTCTGGACCCAGTCCCCGCAGCCTGCCCCTTGGTGGGGCAGGACCCCCGGAGGCCAGGAAGGTCTGGGCAAGGCTGGCCAGGGGCAGGGGCCCTGCTGGGTCCTGCCCCTGGCCTGTGAGGCCTCTGAGCACAACCAGCCCTCTCCCACTGGAAGACCTCCCCAGCTGCATCCAAAGTCCTGTTTGCAAACACTCCCGCCCGCTGTTCACGCCAGGCTCGCACAATGCTCCCAAGCCCGGGAGAAAAGCGCTTCGGGGTGGTGCTCTCTCCGGGCCCTTGCCCCTGAGCCTGGGGGCCAGGCAGTGGGTCCACACTCCCAGACCAAGGCAGAACCACATGCACACGTCTTTTCCTGACCCCTGCACCGGCAGAGAGCTCGGGGGAGCCAGAGTCTGTCAGGCAGCTGCTGGGCTGGCCGCCTGTGTGGGAAGGGGCAGAGCCGACCTAGGGGCAAGTTGGGCCTCTTCCTCTCCCTGCTGCCCTGAGGCTGCTGGGCCAAAGAGGTCTTGGGCATCCAGCCCCTTGCTGGTCCCTTCCCTCTGACGAGGCCCTCTGAGCTCCAGCACCTTGCAGTGTGGAGACAGCCCCTGCCAGCAACCTCCTCTCCAATGAGGCCTCAACCGAGGCCTAGGCCCAGGGGAAAGGCACAAGCGGGGATGAGCCTGGGGAGGCGCCCGGGCATGTCTGGACCCAGTCCCCGCAGCCTGCCCCTTGGTGGGGCAGTACCCCCGGAGGCCAGGAAGGTCTGTGCAAGGCTGCCAGGGGCAGGGACAGCGCTGGGTCCTGCCCCTGGCCTGTGGGACGTCTGAGCACAACCGGCACTCTCCCGCTGGAAGACCTCCCCGTCTGCCTCCAAAGGCCGGTTTGCAAGCACTCCCGCCCGCTGTTCCCGCCAGGCACGCACAATGCTCCCAAGCCCGGGAGAAAAGCGCTTCGGGGTGGTGTTCTCTCCGGGCCCTTGCCCCTAAGCCTGCGGGCCAGGCAGGGGGAACACACTCCCAGGCCAAGACAGAACGACATGAACACGTCTGTTCCTGCCCCCTACACCGGCAGAGAGCTCGGGGGAGCCAGAGTCTCTCAGGCAGGTGCTGGGCTGGCCGCCTGTGTGGGAAGGGGCAGAGCCGACCTAGGGGCAAGTTGGGCCTCTTGCTCTCCCTGCTGCCCTGAGGCTGCTGGGCCAAAGAGGTCTTGGGCATCCAGCCCCTTGCTGGTCCCTTCCCTCTGACGAGGCCCTCTGAGCTCCAGCACCTTGCAGTGTGGAGACAGCCCCTGCCAGCAACCTCCTCTCCAAGGAGGCCTCAACCGAGGCCTAGGCACAGGGGAAAGGCACCAGCGGGGATGAGCAAGTGGAAGCGCACGGGCATATCAGGACCCAGTCCCTGCAGCCTGCCCCTTGGTGGGGCAGTACCCCCGGAGGCCAGGAAGGTCTGGGCAAGGCTGGCCAGGGGCAGGGTCCCTGCTGGGTCCTGCCCCTGGCCTGTGGGGCCTCTGAGCACAACCGGCCCTCTCCCACTGGAAGACCTCCCCGGCTGCCTCCAAAGGCGGGTTTGCCAACACTCGCGCCCGCTGTTCCCGCCAGGCACGCACAACGCTCCCAGGCCAGGAGAAAAGCGCTTCGGGGTGTTGCTCTCTCCGGGCCCTTGCCCCTGAGCCTGGGGTCCAGGCAGTGGGTCCACACTCCCAGACCAAGGCAGAACCACATGCACACGTCTGTTCCTGACCCCTGCACCGGCAGAGAGCTCGGGGGAGCCAGAGTCTGTCAGGCAGCTGCTGGGTTGGCTGCCTGTGTGGGAAGGGGCAGAGCCGACCTAGGGGCAAGTTGGGCCTCTTGCTCTCCCTGCTGCCCTGAGGCTGCTGGGCCAAAGAGGTCTTGGGCTTCCAGCCCCTTGCTGGTCCCTTCCCGCTGACGAGGCCCTCTGAGCTCCAGCACCTTGCAGTGTGGAGACAGCCCCTGCCAGCAACCTCCTCTCCAAGGAGGCCTCAACCGAGGCCTAGGCCCAGGGGAAAGGCACCAGCGGGGATGAGCCTGGGGAGGCGCCCGGGCATGTCTGGACCCAGGCCCCGCAGCCTGCCCCTTGGTGGGGCAGTACCCCCCGGAGGCCAGGAAGGTCTGGGCAAGGCTGGCCAGGGGCAGGGGCCCTGCTGCGTCCTGCCCCTGGCCTGTGGGGCCTCTGAGCACAACCGGCCCTCTCCCACTGGAAGACCTCCCCGGCTGCCTCCAAGGCCGGTTTACAAGCGCTCCCGCCCACTGTTCCCAGCAGGCGTGCACAATGCTCCCAAGCCCGGGAGAAAAGCGCTTCAGGGTGGTGCTCTCTCCGGGCCCTTGCCCCTGAGCCTGGGGGCAAGGCAGGGTGTCCACACTCCCAGGACAAGGCAGAACCACATGCACACGTCTGATCTGCCCCCTGCACCGGCAGAGAGCTCGGGGGAGCCAGAGTCTGTCAGGCAGCTGCTGGGCTGGCCGCCTGTGTGGGAAAGGGCAGAGCCGACCTAGGGGCAAGTTGGGCCTCTTGCTCTCCCTGCTGCCCTGAGGCTGCTGGGCCAAAGAGGTCTTGGGCATCCAGCCCCTTGCTGGTCCCTTCCCTCTGACGAGGCCCTCTGAGCTCCAGCACGTTTCAGTGTGGAGACAGCCCCTGCCAGCAACCTCCTCTCCAAGGAGGCCTCAACCGAGGCCTAGGCCCAGGGGAAAGGCACCAGCGGGGATGAGCCTGGGGAGGCGCCCGGGCATGTCTGGACCCAGTCCCCGCAGCCTGCCCCTTGGTGGGGCAGTACCCCCGGAGGCCAGGAAGGTCTGGGCAAGGCTGCCAGGGGCAGGGACACTGCTGGGTCTTGCCCCTGGCCTGTGGGGCGTCTGAGCACAACCGGCACTCTCCCGCTGGAAGACCTCCCCGTCTGCCTCGAAAGGCCGGTTTGCAAGCACTCCCGCCCGCTGTTCCCGCCAGGCACGCACAATGCTCCCAAGTCCGGGAGAAAAGCGCTTCGGGGTGGTGCTCTCTCCGGGCCCTTGCCCCTGAGCCTGGGGGCAAGGCATGGGGAACACACTCCCAGGCCAAGGCAGAACCACATGCCCACGTCTGTTCCTGTCCCCTGCACCGGCAGAGAGCTTGGGGGAGCCAGAGTCTGTCAGGCAGCTGCTGGGTTGGCCGCCTGTGTGGGAAGGGGCAGAGCCGCCCTAGGGGCAAGTTGGGCCTCTTGCTCTCCCTGCTGCCCTGAGGCTGCTGGGCCAAAGACGTCTTGGGCATCCAGCCCCTTACTGGTCCCTTCCCTCTGACGAGGCCCTCTGAGCTCCAGCACCTTGCAGTGTGGAGACAGCCCCTGCCAGCAACCTCCTCTCCAAGGAGGCCTCAACCGAGGCCTAGGCCCAGGGGAAAGGCACCAGCGGGGATGAGCCAGGGGAGGCGCCCGAGCATGTCTGGACCCAGTCCCCGCAGCCTGCCCCTTGGTGGGGCAGTACCCCCGGAGGCCAGGAAGGTCTGGGTAAGACTGGCCAGGGGCAGGGGCCCTGCTGGGTCCTGCCCCTGGCCTGTGGGGCCTCTGAGCACAACCGGCCCTCTCCCACTGGAAGACCTCCCCGGCTGCCTCCAAAGGCCGGTTTGCAAGCGCTCCCGGCCACTGTTACCAGCAGGCGGGCACAATGCTCCTAAGCCCGGAAGAAAAGCGCTTCAGGGTGGTGCTCTCTCTGGGCCCTTGCCCCTGAGCCTGGGGGCAAGGCAGGGTGTCCACACTCCCAAGCCAAGGCAGAACCACATGCACACGTCTGACCTGCCCCCTGCACCGGCAGAGAGCTCGGGGGAGCCAGAGTCTGTCAGGCAGCTGCTGGGCTGGCCGCCTGTGTGGGAAGTGGCAGAGCCGACCTAGGGGCAAGTTGGGCCTCTTCCTCTCCCTGCTGCCCTGAGGCTGCTGGGCCAAAGAGGTCTTGGGCATCCAGCCCCTTGCTGGTCCCTTCCCTCTGACGAGGCCCTCTGAGCTCCAGCACCTTGCAGTGTGGAGACAGCCCCTGCCAGCAACCTCCTCTCCAAGGAGGCCTCAACCGAGGCCTAGGCCCAGGGGAAAGGCACCAGCGGGGATGAGCCTGGGGAGGCGCCCGGGCATGTCTGGACCCAGTCCCCGCAGCCTGCCCCTTGGTGGGGCAGTACCCCCGGAGGCCAGGAAGGTCTGGGCAAGGCTGGCCAGGGGCAGGGGGCCTGCTGGGTCCTGCCCCTGGCCTGTGGGGCCTCTGAGCACAACCGGCCCTCTCCCACTGGAAGAACTCCCCGGCTGCCTCCAAAGGCCAGTTTGCCAACACTCCCGCCCGCTGTTCCCGCCAGGCAGGCACAATGCTCCCAAGCCCGGGAGAAAAGCGCTTCGGGGTGGTGCTCTCTCCGGGCCCTTGCCCCTGAGCCTGGGGGCCAGGCAGTGGGTCCACACTCCCAGACCAAGGCAGAACCACATGCACACGTCTGTTCCTGACCCCTGCACCGGCAGAGAGCTCGGGGGAGCCAGAGTCTGTCAGGCAGCTGCTGGGCTGGCCGCCTGTGTGGGAAGGGGCAGAGCCGACCTAGGGGCAAGTTGGGCCTCTTCCTCTCCCTGCTGCCCTGAGGCTGCTGGGCCAAAGAGGTCTTGGGCATCCAGCCCCTTGCTGGTCCCTTCCCTCTGACGAGGCCCTCTGAGCTCCAGCACCTTGCAGTGTGGAGACAGCCCCTGCCAGCAACCTCCTCTCCAATGAGGCCTCAACCGAGGCCTAGGCCCAGGGGAAAGGCACCAGCGGGGATGAGCCTGGGGAGGCGCCCGGGCATGTCTGGACCCAGTCCCCGCAGCCTGCCCCTTGGTGGGGCAGTACCCCCGGATGCCAGGAAGGTCTGTGCAAGGCTGCCAGGGGCAGGGACAGCGCTGGGTCCTGCCCCTGGCCTGTGGGACGTCTGAGCACAACCGGCACTCTCCCGCTGGAAGACCTCCCCGTCTGCCTCCAAAGGCCGGTTTGCAAGCACTCCCGCCCGCTGTTCCCGCCAGGCACGCACAATGCTCCCAAGCCCGGGAGAAAAGCGCTTCGGGGTGGTGCTCTCTCCGGGCCCTTGCCCCTGAGACTGGGGTCCAGGCAGGGGGTCCACACTCCCAGGCCAAGGCAGAACCACATGCACATGTCTGTTCCTGACCCCTGCACCGGCAGAGAGCTCGGGGGAGCCAGAGTCTGTCAGGCAGCTGCTGGGCTGGCCGCCTTTGTGGGAAGGGGCAGAGCCGACCTAGGGGCAAGTAGGGCCTCTTGCTCTCCCTGCTGCCCTGAGGCTGCTGGGCCAAAGAGGTCTTGGGCATCCAGCCCTTTGCTTGTCCCTTCCCTCTGACGAGGCCCTCTGAGCTCCAGCACCTTGCAGTGTGGAGACAGCCCCTGCCAGCAACCTCCTCTCCAAGGAGGCCTCAACCGAGACCTAGGACCAGGGGAAAGGCACCAGCGGGGATGAGCCTGCGGAGGCGCCCAGGCATGTCTGGACCCAGTCCCCGCAGCCTGCCCCTTGGTGGGGCAGTACCCCCGGAGGCCAGG
Organism: Dama dama; assembly: GCF_033118175.1. Taxonomy (NCBI): domain Eukaryota; kingdom Metazoa; phylum Chordata; class Mammalia; order Artiodactyla; family Cervidae; genus Dama; species Dama dama. The sequence goes on along the minus strand of NW_026871019.1, from coordinate 666,407 downwards.
AAGGTCTGGGAAAGGCTGGCCAGGGGCAGGGGACCTGCTGGGTCCTGCCCCTGGCCTGTGGGGCCTCTGAGCACAACCGGCCCTCTCCCACTGGAAGACCTCCCCGGCTGCCTCCAAAGTCCTGTTTGCCAACACTCCCACCCGCTGTTCACGCCAGACTTGCACAATGCTCCCAAGCCCGGGAGAAAAGCGCTTCGGGGTGGTGCTCTCTCCGGGCCCTTGCCCCTGAGCCTGGGGGCAAGGCATGGGGAACACACTCCCAGGCCAAGGCAGAACCACATGCCCACGTCTGTTCCTGTCCCCTGCACCGGCAGAGAGCTTGGGGGAGCCAGAGTCTGTCAGGCAGCTGCTGGGTTGGCCGCCTGTGTGGGAAGGGGCAGAGCCGCCCTAGGGGCAAGTTGGGCCTTTTGCTCTCCCTGCTGCCCTGAGGCTGCTGGGCCAAAGACGTCTTGGGCATCCAGCCCCTTACTGGTCCCTTCCCTCTGACGAGGCCCTCTGAGCTCCAGCACCTTGCAGTGTGGAGACAGCCCCTGCCAGCAACCTCCTCTCCAAGGAGGCCTCAACCGAGGCCTAGGCCCAGGGGAAAGGCACCAGCGGGGATGAGCCAGGGGAGGCGCCCGAGCATGTCTGGACCCAGTCCCCGCAGCCTGCCCCTTGGTGGGGCAGTACCCCCGGAGGCCAGGAAGGTCTGGGAAAGGCTGGCCAGGGGCAGGGGACCTGCTGGGTCCTGCCCCTGGCCTGTGGGGCCTCTGAGCACAACCGGCCCTCTCCCACTGGAAGACCTCCCCGGCTGCCTCCAAAGGCCGGTTTGCAAGCGCTCCCGGCCACTGTTACCAGCAGGCGGGCACAATGCTCCTAATCCCGGAAGAAAAGCGCTTCAGGGTGGTGCTCTCTCTGGGCCCTTGCCCCTGAGCCTGGGGGCAAGTCAGGGTGTCCACACTCCCAGGCCAAGGCAGAACCACATGCACACGTCTGACCTGCCCCCTGCACCGGCAGAGAGCTCGGGGGAGCCAGAGTCTGTCAGGCAGCTGCTGGGCTGGCCGCCTGTGTGGGAAGTGGCAGAGCCGACCTAGGGGCAAGTTGGGCCTCTTGCTCTCCCTGCTGCCCTGAGGCTGCTGGGCCAAAGAGGTCTTGGGCATCCAGCCCCTTGCTGGTCCCTTCCCTCTGACGAGGCCCTCTGAGCTCCAGCACCTTGCAGTGTGGAGACAGCCCCTGCCAGCAACCTCCTCTCCAAGGAGGCCTCAACCGAGGCCTAGGCCCAGGGGAAAGGCACCAGCGGGGATGAGCCTGGGGAGGCGCCCGGGCATGTCTGGACCCAGTCCCCGCAGCCTGCCCCTTGGTGGGGCAGTACCCCCGGAGGCCAGGAAGGTCTGGGCAAGGCTGGCCAGGGGCAGGGGCCCTGCTGGGTCCTGCCCCTGGCCTGTGGGGCCTCTGAGCACAACCGGCCCTCTCCCACTGGAAGAACTCCCCGGCTGCCTCCAAAGGCCAGTTTGCCAACACTCCCGCCCGCTGTTCCCGCCAGGCACGCACAATGCTCCCAAGCCCGGGAGAAAAGCGCTTCGGGGTGGTGCTCTCCTCGGGCCCTTGCCCCTGAGCCTGGGGGCCAGGCAGTTGGTCCACACTCCCAGACCAAGGCAGAACCACATGCACACGTCTGTTCCTGACCCCTGCACCGGCAGAGAGCTCGGGGGAGCCAGAGTCTGTCAGGCAGCTGCTGGGCTGGCCGCCTGTGTGGGGAGGGGCAGAGCCGACCTAGGGGCAAGTTGGGCCTCTTCCTCTCCCTGCTGCCCTGAGGCTGCTGGGCCAAAGAGGTCTTGGGCATCCAGCCACTTGCTGGTCCCTTCCCTCTGACGAGGCCCTCTGAGCTCCAGCACCTTGCAGTGTGGAGACAGCCCCTGCCAGCAACATCCTCTCCAAGGAGGCCTCAACCGAGGCCTAGGCCCAGGGGAAAGGCACCAGCGGGGATGAGCCTGGGGAGGCGCCCGGGCATGTCTGGACCCAGTCCCCGCAGCCTGCCCCTTGGTGGGGCAGTACCCCCGGAGGCCAGGAAGATCTGGGCAAGGCTGGCCAGGGGCAGGGGCCCTGCTGGGTCCTCCCCATGGCCTGTGGGGCCTCTGAGCACAACCGGCCCTCTCCCACTGGAAGACCTCCCCGGCTGCCTCCAAAGGCCAGTTTGCCAACACTCCTGCCCGCTCTTCCCGCCAGGCACGCACAATGCTCCCAAGCCCGGGAGAAAAGCGCTTCGGGGTGGTGGTCTCTCCGGGCCCTTGCCCCTGAGCCTGGGGGCCAGGCAGGGGATCCACAGTCCCAGGCCAAGGCACAACAACATGCACACGTCTGTTCCTGCCCCGTCCACCGGCAGAGAGCTGGGGGGAGCCAGAGTCTGTCAGGCAGCTGCTGGGCTGGCCGCCTGTGTGGGAAGGGGCAGAGCCGACCTAGGGGCAAGTTGGGCCTCTTCCTCTCCCTGCTGCCCTGAGGCTGCTGGGCCAAAGAGGTCTTGGGCATCCAGCCCCTTGCTGGTCCCTTCCCTCTGACGAGGCCCTCTGAGCTCCAGCACCTTGCAGTGTGGAGACAGCCCCTGCCAGCAACATCCTCTCCAAGGAGGCCTCAACCGAGGCCTAGGCCCAGGGGAAAGGCACCAGCGGGGATGAGCCAGTGGAGGCGCACGGGCATATCAGGACCCAGTCCCCGCAGCCTGCCCCTTGGTGGGGCAGTACCCCCGGAGGCCAGGAAGGTCTGGGCAAGGCTGGCCAGGGGCAGGGTCCCTGCTGGGTCCTGCCCCTGGCCTGTGGGGCCTCTGAGCACAACCGGCCCTCTCCCACTGGAAGACCACCCCGGCTGCCTCCAAAGGCGGGTTTGCCAACACTCCCGCCCGCTGTTCCCGCCAGGCACGCACAACGCTCCCAAGGCCAGGAGAAAAGCGCTTCGGGGTGTTGCTCTCTCCGGGCACTTGCCCCTGAGCCTGGGGTCAAGGCAGTGGGTCCACACTCCCAGACCAAGGCAGAACCACATGCACACGTCTGTTCCTGACCCCTGCACCGGCAGAGAGCTCGGGGGAGCCAGAGTCTGTCAGGCAGCTGCTGGGTTGGCTGCCTGTGTGGGAAGGGGCAGAGCCGACCTAGGGGCAAGTTGGGCCTCTTGCTCTCCCTGCTGCCCTGAGGCTGCTGGGCCAAAGAGGTCTTGGGCATCCAGCCCCTTGCTGGTCCCTTCCCTCTGACGAGGCCCTCTGAGCTCCAGCACCTTGCAGTGTGGAGACAGCCCCTGCCAGCAACCTCCTCTCCAAGGAGGCATCAACCGAGGCCTATGCCCAGGGGAAAGGCACCAGCGGGGATGAGCCTGGGGAGGCGCCCAGGCATGTCTGGACCCAGTCCCCGCAGCCTGCCCCTTGGTGGGGCAGTACCCCCGAGGCCAGGAAGGTCTGGGCAAGGCTGGCCAGGGGCAGGGGCCCTGCTGGGTCCTGCCCCTGGCCTGTGGGGCCTCTGAGCACAACCGGCCCTCTCCCACTGGAAGAACTCCCCGGCTGACTCCAAAGGCCAGTTTGCCAACACTCCCGCCCGCTGTTCCCGCCAGGCACGCACAATGCTCCCAAGCCCGGGAGAAAAGCACTTCGGGGTGGTGCTCTCCTCGGGCCCTTGCCCCTGAGCCTGGGGGCCAGGCAGTTGGTCCACACTCCCAGACCAAGGCAGAACCACATGCACACGTCTGTTCCTGACCCCTGCACCGGCAGAGAGCTCGGGGGAGCCAGAGTCTATCAGGCAGCTGCTGGGCTGGCCGCCTGTGTGGGAAGGGGCAGAGCCGACCTAGGGGCAAGTTGGGCCTCTTGCTCTCCCTGCTGCCCTGAGGCTGCTGGGCCAAAGAGGTCTTGGGCATCCAGCCCCTTGCTGGTCCCTTCCCTCTGACGAGGCCCTCTGAGCTCTAGCACCTTGCAGTGTGGAGACAGCCCCTGCCAGCAACATCCTCTCCAAGGAGGCCTCAACCGAGGCCTAGGCCCAGGGGAAAGGCACCAGCGGGGATGAGCCTGGGGAGGCGCCCGGGCATGTCTGGACCCAGTCCCCGCAGCCTGCCCCTTGGTGGGGCAGTACCCCCGGAGGCCAGGAAGATCTGGGCAAGGCTGGCCAGGGGCAGGGGCCCTGCTGGGTCCTCCCCATGGCCTGTGGGGCCTCTGAGCACAACCGGCCCTCTCCCACTGGAAGACCTCCCCGGCTGCCTCCAAAGGCCAGTTTGCCAACACTCCTGCCCGCTCTTCCCGCCAGGCACGCACAATGCTCCCAAGCCCGGGAGAAAAGCGCTTCGGGGTGGTGCTCTCTCCGGGCCCTTGCCCCTGAGCCTGTGGGCAAGGCAGGGGGAACACACTCCCAGACCAAGGCAGAAACACATGCACACGTCTGGTCCTGTCCCCTGCACCGGCAGAGAGCTCGGGGGAGCCAGAGTCTCTCAGGCAGGTGCTGGGCTGGCCTCCTGTGTGGGAAGGGGCAGAGCCGACCTAGGGGCAAGTTGGGGCTCTTGCTCTCCCTGCTGCCCTGAGGCTGCAGGGCCAAAGACGTCTTGGGCATCCAGCCCCTTACTGGTCCCTTCCCTCTGACGAGGCCCTCTGAGCTCCAGCACCTTGCAGTGTGGAGACAGCCCCTGCCAGCAATCTCCTCTCCAAGGAGGCCTCAACCGAGGCCTAGGCCCAGGGGAAAGGCACCAGCGGGGTTGAGCCAGGGGAGGCGCCCGGGCATGTCTGGACCCTGTCCCCGCAGCCTGCCCCTTGGTGGGGCAGTACCCCCGGAGGCCAGGAAGGTCTGGGCAAGGCTGGCCAGGGGCAGGGGCCCTGCTGGGTCCTGCCCCTGGCCTGTGGGGCCTCTGAGCACAACCGGCCCTCTCCCACTGGAAGACCTCCCCGGCTGCCTCCAAAGGCCGGTTTGCAAGCACTCCCGCCCACTGTTCCCGCCAGGCGCGCACAATGCTCCCAAGACCGGGAGAAAAGCGCTTCGGGGTGGTGGTCTCTCCGGGCCCCTGGCCCTGAGCCTGGGGGCCAGGCAGGGGATCCACAGTCCCAGGCCAAGGCAGAACCATATGCACACGTCTGTTCCTGCCCCCTCCACCGGCAGAGAGCTGGGGGGAGCCAGAGTCTGTCAGGCAGCTGCTGGGCTGGCTGCCTGTGTGGGAAGGGGCAGAGCCGACCTAGGGGCAAGTTGGGCCTCTTGCTCTCCCTGCTGCCCTGAGGCTGCTGGGCCAAAGACGTCTTGGGCATCCAGCCCCTTGCTGGTCCCTTCCCTCTGACGAGGCCCTCTGAGCTCCAGCACCTTGCAGTGTGGAGACAGCCCCTGCCAGCAACCTCTTCTCCAAGGAGGCCTCAACCGAGGCCTAGGCCCAGGGGAAAGGCACCAGCGGGGATGAGCCAGTTGAGGCGCACGGGCATGTCTGGACCCAGTCCCCGCAGCCTGCCCCTTGGTGGGGCAGTACCCCCGGAGGCCAGGAAGGTCTGGGCAAGGCTGGCCAGGGGCAGGGGCCCTGCTGGGTCCTGCCCCTGGCCTGTGGGGCCTCTGAGCACAACCGGCCCTCTCCCACTGGAAGACCTCCCCGGCTGCCTCCAAAGGCGGGTTTGCCAACACTCCCGCCCGCTGTTCCCGCCAGGCACGCACAATGCTCCCAAGCCCGGGAGAAAAGCGCTTCGGGGTGTTGCCCTCTCCGGGCCCTTGCCCCAGAGCCTGGGGTCCAGGCAGTGGGTCCACACTCCCAGACCAAGGCAGAACCACATGCACACGTCTGTTCCTGACCCCTGCACCGGCAGAGAGCTCGGGGGAGCCAGAGTCTGTCAGGCAGCTGCTGGGTTGGCTGCCTGTGTGGGAAGGGGCAGAGCCGACCTAGGGGCAAGTTGGGCCTCTTCCTCTCCCTGCTGCCCTGAGGCTGCTGGGCCAAAGACGTCTTGGGCATCCAGCCCCTTACTGGTCCCTTCCCTCTGACGAGGCCCTCTGAGCTCCAGCACCTTGCAGTGTGGAGACAGCCCCTGCCAGCAACCTCCTCTCCAAGGAGGCCTCAACCGAGGCCTAGGCCCAGGGGAAAGGCACCAGCGGGGATGAGCCAGTGGAGGCGCAAGGGCATGTCTGGACCCAGTCCCCGCAGCCTGCCCCTTGGTGGGGCAGTAACCCCGGAGGCCAGGAAGGTCTGGGCAAGGCTGCGAGGGGCAGGGGCCCTGCTGGGTCGTGCCCCTGGCCTGTGGGGCGTCTGAGCACAACCGGCACTCTCCCGCTGGAAGACCTCCCCGTCTGCCTCCAAAGGCCGGTTTGCAAGCACTCCCGCCCGCTGTTCCCGCCAGGCAGGCACAATGCTCCCAAGCCCGGGAGAAAAGCGCTTCGGGGTGGTGCTCTCCTCGGGCCCTTGCCCCTGAGCCTGGGGGCCAGGCAGTTGGAACACACTCCCAGGCCAAGGCAGAACGACATGCACACGTCTGTTCCTGCCCCCTACACCGGCAGAGAGCTCGGGGGAGCCAGAGACTGCCAGGCTGCTGCTGGGCTGGCTGCCTGTGTGGGACGGGGCAGAGCCGACCTAGGGGCAAGTTGGGCCTCTTGCTCTCCCTGCTGCCCTGAGGCTGCTGGGTCAAAGAAGTCTTGGGCATCCAGCCCTTTGCTGGTCCCTTCCCTCTGACGAGGCCCTCTGAGCTCCAGCACCTTGCAGTGTGGAGACAGCCCCTGCCAGCAACCTCCTCTCCAAAGAGGCCTCAACCGAGGCCTACGCCCAGGGGAAAAGCACCAGCGGGGAAGATCCTGGGGAGGCGCACGGACATGTCTGGACCCAGTCCCCGCAGCCTGCCCCTTGGTGGGGCAGTACCCCCGGAGGCCAGGAAGGTCTGGGCAAGGCTGGCCAGTGGCAGGGTCCCTGCTGGGTCCTGCCCCTGGCCTGTGAGGCCTCTGAGCACAACCGGCCCTCTCCCACTGGAAGACCCCCCCAGCTGCCTCCAAAGTCCTGTTTGCAAACACTCCCGCCCGCTGTTCACGCCAGGCTCGCACAATGCTCCCAAGCCCGGGAGAAAAGCGCTTCGGGGTGGTGCTCTCTCCGGGCCCTTGCCCCTGAGCCTGGGGGCCAGGCAGTGGGTCCACACTCCCAGACCAAGGCAGAACCACATGCACACGTCTGTTCCTGACCCCTGCACCGGCAGAGAGCTCGGGGGAGCCAGAGTCTGTCAGGCAGCTGCTGGGCTGGCCGCCTGTGTGGGAAGGGGCAGAGCCGACCTAGGGGCAAGTTGGGCCTCTTCCTCTCCCTGCTGCCCTGAGGCTGCTGGGCCAAAGAGGTCTTGGGCATCCAGCCCCTTGCTGGTCCCTTCCCTCTGACGAGGCCCTCTGAGCTCCAGCACCTTGCAGTGTGGAGACAGCCCCTGCCAGCAACCTCCTCTCCAATGAGGCCTCAACCGAGGCCTAGGCCCAGGGGAAAGGCACCAGCGGGGATGAGCCTGGGGAGGCGCCCGGGCATGTCTGGACCCAGTCCCCGCAGCCTGCCCCTTGGTGGGGCAGTACCCCCGGAGGCCAGGAAGGTCTGTGCAAGGCTGCCAGGGGCCGGGACAGCGCTGGGTCCTGCCCCTGGCCTGTGGGACGTCTGAGCACAACCGGCACTCTCCCGCTGGAAGACCTCCCCGTCTGCCTCCAAAGGCCGGTTTGCAAGCACTCCCGCCCGCTGTTCCCGCCAGGCACGCACAATGCTCCCAAGCCCGGGAGAAAAGCGCTTCGGGGTGGTGCTCTCTCCGGGCCCTTGCCCCTGAGACTGGGGTCCAGGCAGGGGGTCCACACTCCCAGGCCAAGGCAGAACCACATGCACATGTCTGTTCCTGACCCCTGCACCGGCAGAGAGCTCGGGGGAGCCAGAGTCTGTCAGGCAGCTGCTGGGCTGGCCGCCTTTGTGGGAAGGGGCAGAGCCGACCTAGGGGCAAGTAGGGCCTCTTGCTCTCCCTGCTGCCCTGAGGCTGCTGGGCCAAAGAGGTCTTGGGCATCCAGCCCTTTGCTTGTCCCTTCCCTCTGACGAGGCCCTCTGAGCTCCAGCACCTTGCAGTGTGGAGACAGCCCCTGCCAGCAACCTCCTCTCCAAGGAGGCCTCAACCGAGACCTAGGACCAGGGGAAAGGCACCAGCGGGGATGAGCCTGCGGAGGCGCCCAGGCATGTCTGGACCCAGTCCCCGCAGCCTGCCCCTTGGTGGGGCAGTACCCCCGGAGGCCAGGAAGGTCTGGGAAAGGCTGGCCAGGGGCAGGGGACCTGCTGGGTCCTGCCCCTGGCCTGTGGGGCCTCTGAGCACAACCGGCCCTCTCCCACTGGAAGACCTCCCCGGCTGCCTCCAAAGTCCTGTTTGCCAACACTCCCACCCGCTGTTCACGCCAGACTTGCACAATGCTCCCAAGCCCGGGAGAAAAGCGCTTCGGGGTGGTGCTCTCTCCGGGCCCTTGCCCCTGAGCCTGGGGGCAAGGCATGGGGAACACACTCCCAGGCCAAGGCAGAACCACATGCCCACGTCTGTTCCTGTCCCCTGCACCGGCAGAGAGCTTGGGGGAGCCAGAGTCTGTCAGGCAGCTGCTGGGTTGGCCGCCTGTGTGGGAAGGGGCAGAGCCGCCCTAGGGGCAAGTTGGGCCTTTTGCTCTCCCTGCTGCCCTGAGGCTGCTGGGCCAAAGACGTCTTGGGCATCCAGCCCCTTACTGGTCCCTTCCCTCTGACGAGGCCCTCTGAGCTCCAGCACCTTGCAGTGTGGAGACAGCCCCTGCCAGCAACCTCCTCTCCAAGGAGGCCTCAACCGAGGCCTAGGCCCAGGGGAAAGGCACCAGCGGGGATGAGCCAGGGGAGGCGCCCGAGCATGTCTGGACCCAGTCCCCGCAGCCTGCCCCTTGGTGGGGCAGTACCCCCGGAGGCCAGGAAGGTCTGGGAAAGGCTGGCCAGGGGCAGGGGACCTGCTGGGTCCTGCCCCTGGCCTGTGGGGCCTCTGAGCACAACCGGCCCTCTCCCACTGGAAGACCTCCCCGGCTGCCTCCAAAGGCCGGTTTGCAAGCGCTCCCGGCCACTGTTACCAGCAGGCGGGCACAATGCTCCTAATCCCGGAAGAAAAGCGCTTCAGGGTGGTGCTCTCTCTGGGCCCTTGCCCCTGAGCCTGGGGGCAAGTCAGGGTGTCCACACTCCCAGGCCAAGGCAGAACCACATGCAGACGTCTGACCTGCCCCCTGCACCGGCAGAGAGCTCGGGGGAGCCAGAGTCTGTCAGGCAGCTGCTGGGCTGGCCGCCTGTGTGGGAAGTGGCAGAGCCGACCTAGGGGCAAGTTGGGCCTCTTGCTCTCCCTGCTGCCCTGAGGCTGCTGGGCCAAAGAGGTCTTGGGCATCCAGCCCCTTGCTGGTCCCTTCCCTCTGACGAGGCCCTCTGAGCTCCAGCACCTTGCAGTGTGGAGACAGCCCCTGCCAGCAACCTCCTCTCCAAGGAGGCCTCAACCGAGGCCTAGGCCCAGGGGAAAGGCACCAGCGGGGATGAGCCTGGGGAGGCGCCCGGGCATGTCTGGACCCAGTCCCCGCAGCCTGCCCCTTGGTGGGGCAGTACCCCCGGAGGCCAGGAAGGTCTGGGCAAGGCTGGCCAGGGGCAGGGGCCCTGCTGGGTCCTGCCCCTGGCCTGTGGGGCCTCTGAGCACAACCGGCCCTCTCCCACTGGAAGAACTCCCCGGCTGCCTCCAAAGGCCAGTTTGCCAACACTCCCGCCCGCTGTTCCCGCCAGGCACGCACAATGCTCCCAAGCCCGGGAGAAAAGCGCTTCGGGGTGGTGCTCTCCTCGGGCCCTTGCCCCTGAGCCTGGGGGCCAGGCAGTTGGTCCACACTCCCAGACCAAGGCAGAACCACATGCACACGTCTGTTCCTGACCCCTGCACCGGCAGAGAGCTCGGGGGAGCCAGAGTCTGTCAGGCAGCTGCTGGGCTGGCCGCCTGTGTGGGGAGGGGCAGAGCCGACCTAGGGGCAAGTTGGGCCTCTTCCTCTCATTGCTGCCCTGAGGCTGCTGGGCCAAAGAGGTCTTGGGCATCCAGCCACTTGCTGGTCCCTTCCCTCTGACGAGGCCCTCTGAGCTCCAGCACCTTGCAGTGTGGAGACAGCCCCTGCCAGCAACATCCTCTCCAAGGAGGCCTCAACCGAGGCCTAGGCCCAGGGGAAAGGCACCAGCGGGGATGAGCCTGGGGAGGCGCCCGGGCATGTCTGGACCCAGTCCCCGCAGCCTGCCCCTTGGTGGGGCAGTACCCCCGGAGGCCAGGAAGATCTGGGCAAGGCTGGCCAGGGGCAGGGGCCCTGCTGGGTCCTCCCCATGGCCTGTGGGGCCTCTGAGCACAACCGGCCCTCTCCCACTGGAAGACCTCCCCGGCTGCCTCCAAAGGCCAGTTTGCCAACACTCCTGCCCGCTCTTCCCGCCAGGCACGCACAATGCTCCCAAGCCCGGGAGAAAAGCGCTTCGGGGTGGTGGTCTCTCCGGGCCCTTGCCCCTGAGCCTGGGGGCCAGGCAGGGGATCCACAGTCCCAGGCCAAGGCACAACAACATGCACACGTCTGTTCCTGCCCCGTCCACCGGCAGAGAGCTGGGGGGAGCCAGAGTCTGTCAGGCAGCTGCTGGGCTGGCCGCCTGTGTGGGAAGGGGCAGAGCCGACCTAGGGGCAAGTTGGGCCTCTTCCTCTCCCTGCTGCCCTGAGGCTGCTGGGCCAAAGAGGTCTTGGGCATCCAGCCCCTTGCTGGTCCCTTCCCTCTGACGAGGCCCTCTGAGCTCCAGCACCTTGCAGTGTGGAGACAGCCCCTGCCAGCAACCTCCTCTCCAAGGAGGCCTCAACCTAGGCCTAGGCCCAGGGGAAAGGCACCAGCGGGGATGAGCCAGTGGAGGCGCACGGGCATATCAGGACCCAGTCCCCGCAGCCTGCCCCTTGGTGGGGCAGTACCCCCGGAGGCCAGGAAGGTCTGGGCAAGGCTGGCCAGGGGCAGGGTCCCTGCTGGGTCCTGCCCCTGGCCTGTGGGGCCTCTGAGCACAACCGGCCCTCTCCCACTGGAAGACCACCCCGGCTGCCTCCAAAGGCGGGTTTGCCAACACTCCCGCCCGCTGTTCCCGCCAGGCACGCACAACGCTCCCAAGGCCAGGAGAAAAGCGCTTCGGGGTGTTGCTCTCTCCGGGCACTTGCCCCTGAGCCTGGGGTCAAGGCAGTGGGTCCACACTCCCAGACCAAGGCAGAACCACATGCACACGTCTGTTCCTGACCCCTGCACCGGCAGAGAGCTCGGGGGAGCCAGAGTCTGTCAGGCAGCTGCTGGGTTGGCTGCCTGTGTGGGAAGGGGCAGAGCCGACCTAGGGGCAAGTTGGGCCTCTTGCTCTCCCTGCTGCCCTGAGGCTGCTGGGCCAAAGAGGTCTTGGGCATCCAGCCCCTTGCTGGTCCCTTCCCTCTGACGAGGCCCTCTGAGCTCCAGCACCTTGCAGTGTGGAGACAGCCCCTGCCAGCAACCTCCTCTCCAAGGAGGCATCAACCGAGGCCTATGCCCAGGGGAAAGGCACCAGCGGGGATGAGCCTGGGGAGGCGCCCAGGCATGTCTGGACCCAGTCCCCGCAGCCTGCCCCTTGGTGGGGCAGTACCCCCGGAGGCCAGGAAGGTCTGGGCAAGGCTGGCCAGGGGCAGGGGCCCTGCTGGGTCCTGCCCCTGGCCTGTGGGGCCTCTGAGCACAACCGGCCCTCTCCCACTGGAAGAACTCCCCGGCTGACTCCAAAGGCCAGTTTGCCAACACTCCCGCCCGCTGTTCCCGCCAGGCACGCACAATGCTCCCAAGCCCGGGAGAAAAGCACTTCGGGGTGGTGCTCTCCTCGGGCCCTTGCCCCTGAGCCTGGGGGCCAGGCAGTTGGTCCACACTCCCAGACCAAGGCAGAACCACATGCACACGTCTGTTCCTGACCCCTGCACCGGCAGAGAGCTCGGGGGAGCCAGAGTCTGTCAGGCAGCTGCTGGGCTGGCCGCCTGTGTGGGAAGGGGCAGAGCCGACCTAGGGGCAAGTTGGGCCTCTTGCTCTCCCTGCTGCCCTGAGGCTGCTGGGCCAAAGAGGTCTTGGGCATCCAGCCCCTTGCTGGTCCCTTCCCTCTGACGAGGCCCTCTGACCTCTAGCACCTTGCAGTGTGGAGACAGCCCCTGCCAGCAACATCCTCTCCAAGGAGGCCTCAACCGAGGCCTAGGCCCAGGGGAAAGGCACCAGCGGGGATGAGCCTGGGGAGGCGCCCGGGCATGTCTGGACCCAGTCCCCGCAGCCTGCCCCTTGGTGGGGCAGTACCCCCGGAGGCCAGGAAGATCTGGGCAAGGCTGGCCAGGGGCAGGGGCCCTGCTGGGTCCTCCCCATGGCCTGTGGGGCCTCTGAGCACAACCGGCCCTCTCCCACTGGAAGACCTCCCCGGCTGCCTCCAAAGGCCAGTTTGCCAACACTCCTGCCCGCTCTTCCCGCCAGGCACGCACAATGCTCCCAAGCCCGGGAGAAAAGCGCTTCGGGGTGGTGCTCTCTCCGGGCCCTTGCCCCTGAGCCTGTGGGCAAGGCAGGGGGAACACACTCCCAGACCAAGGCAGAAACACATGCACACGTCTGGTCCTGTCCCCTGCACCGGCAGAGAGCTCGGGGGAGCCAGAGTCTCTGAGGCAGGTGCTGGGCTGGCCTCCTGTGTGGGAAGGGGCAGAGCCGACCTAGGGGCAAGTTGGGGCTCTTGCTCTCCCTGCTGCCTTGAGGCTGCAGGGCCAAAGACGTCTTGGGCATCCAGCCCCTTACTGGTCCCTTCCCTCTGACGAGGCCCTCTGAGCTCCAGCACCTTGCAGTGTGGAGACAGCCCCTGCCAGCAATCTCCTCTCCAAGGAGGCCTCAACCGAGGCCTAGGCCCAGGGGAAAGGCACCAGCGGGGTTGAGCCAGGGGAGGCGCCCGGGCATGTCTGGACCCTGTCCCCGCAGCCTGCCCCTTGGTGGGGCAGTACCCCCGGAGGCCAGGAAGGTCTGGGCAAGGCTGGCCAGGGGCAGGGGCCCTGCTGGGTCCTGCCCCTGGCCTGTGGGGCCTCTGAGCACAACCGGCCCTCTCCCACTGGAAGACCTCCCCGGCTGCCTCCAAAGGCCGGTTTGCAAGCACTCCCGCCCACTGTTCCCGCCAGGCGCGCACAATGCTCCCAAGCCCGGGAGAAAAGCGCTTCGGGGTGGTGGTCTCTCCGGGCCCTTGCCCCTGAGCCTGGGGTCCAGGCAGGGGATCCACAGTCCCAGGCCAAGGCACAACAACATGCACACATCTGTTCCTGCCCCCTCCACCGGCAGAGAGCTGGGGGGAGCCAGAGTCTGTCAGGCAGCTGCTGGGCTGGCCGCCTGTGTGGGAAGGGGCAGAGCCGACCTAGGGGCAAGTTGGGCCTCTTGCTCTCCCTGCTGCCCTGAGGCTGCTGGGCCAAAGACGTCTTGGGCATCCAGCCCCTTGCTGGTCCCTTCCCTCTGACGAGGCCCTCTGAGCTCCAGCACCTTGCAGTGTGGAGACAGCCCCTGCCAGCAACCTCCTCTCCAAGGAGGCCTCAACCGAGGCCTAGGCCCAGGGGAAAGGCACCAGCGGGGATGAGCCTGGGGAGGCGCCCGGGCATGTCTGGACCCAGTCCCCGCAGCCTGCCCCTTGGTGGGGCAGTACCCCCGGAGGCCAGGAAGGTCTGGGCAAGGCTGGCCAGGGGCAGGGTCCCTGCTGGGTCCTGCCCCTGGCCTGTGGGGCCTCTGAGCACAACCGGCCCTCTCCCACTGGAAGACCTCCCCGGCTGCCTCCAAAGGCGGGTTTGCCAACACTCCCGCCCGCTGTTCCGCCAGGCACGCACAACGCTCCCAAGGCCAGGAGAAAAGCGCTTCGGGGTGTTGCTCTCTCCGGGCCCTTGCCCCTGAGCCTGGGGTCCAGGCAGTGGGTCCACACTCCCAGACCAAGGCAGAACCACATGCACACGTCTGTTCCTGACCCCTGCACCGGCAGAGAGCTCGGGGGAGCCAGAGTCTGTCAGGCAGCTGCTGGGTTGGCTGCCTGTGTGGGAAGGGGCAGAGCCGACCTAGGGGCAAGTTGGGCCTCTTGCTCTCCCTGCTGCCCTGAGGCTGCTGGGCCAAAGAGGTCTTGGGCATCCAGCCCCTTGCTGGTCCCTTCCCGCTGACGAGGCCCTCTGAGCTCCAGCACCTTGCAGTGTGGAGACAGCCCCTGCCAGCAACCTCCTCTCCAAGGAGGCATCAACCGAGGCCTATGCCCAGGGGAAAGGCACCAGCGGGGATGAGCCTGGGGAGGCGCCCGGGCATGTCTGGACCCAGTCCCCGCAGCCTGCCCCTTGGTGGGGCAGTACCCCCGGAGGCCAGGAAGGTCTGGGCAAGGCTGGCCAGGGGCAGGGGCACTACTGGGTCCTGCCCCTGGCCTGTGGGGCCTCTGAGCACAACCGGCCCTCTCCCACTCGAAGAACTCCCCGGCTGCCTCCAAAGGCCAGTTTGCCAACACTCCCGCCCGCTGTTCCCGCCAGGCACGCACAATGCTCCCAAGCCCGGGAGAAAAGCACTTCGGGGTGGTGCTCTCCTCGGGCCCTTGCCCCTGAGCCTGGGGGCCAGGCAGTTGGTCCACACTCCCAGACCAAGGCAGAACCACATGCACACGTCTGTTCCTGACCCCTGCACCGGCAGAGCTCGGGGGAGCCAGAGTCTGTCAGGCAGCTGCTGGGCTGGCCGCCTGTGTGGGAAGGGGCAGAGCCGACCTAGGGGCAAGTTGGGCCTCTTCCTCTCCCTGCTGCCCTGAGGCTGCTGGGCCAAATAGGTCTTGGGCATCCAGCCCCTTGCTGGTCCCTTCACTCTGACGAGGCCCTCTGAGCTCTAGCACCTTGCAGTGTGGAGACAGCCCCTGCCAGCAACATCCTCTCCAAGGAGGCCTCAACCGAGGCCTAGGCCCAGGGGAAAGGCACCAGCGGGGATGAGCCTGGGGAGGCGCCCGGGCATGTCTGGACCCAGTCCCCGCAGCCTGCCCCTTGGTGGGGCAGTACCCCCGGAGGCCAGGAAGATCTGGGCAAGGCTGGCCAGGGGCAGGGGCCCTGCTGGGTCCTCCCCATGGCCTGTGGGGCCTCTGAGCACAACCGGCCCTCTCCCACTGGAAGACCTCCCCGGCTGCCTCCAAAGGCCAGTTTGCCAACACTCCTGCCCGCTCTTCCCGCCAGGCACGCACAATGCTCCCAAGCCCGGGAGAAAAGCGCTTCGGGGTGGTGCTCTCTCCGGGCCCTTGCCCCTGAGCCTGTGGGCAAGGCAGGGGGAACACACTCCCAGACCAAGGCAGAAACACATGCACACGTCTGGTCCTGTCCCCTGCACCGGCAGAGAGCTCGGGGGAGCCAGAGTCTCTCAGGCAGGTGCTGGCCTGGCCGCCTGTGTGGGAAGGGGCAGAGCCGACCTAGGGGCAAGTTGGGACTCTTGCTCTCCCTGCTGCCCTGAGGCTGCAGGGCCAAAGACGTCTTGGGCATCCAGCCCCTTACTGGTCCCTTCCCTCTGATGAGGCCCTCTGAGCTCCAGCACCTTGCAGTGTGGAGACAGCCCCTGCCAGCAATCTCCTCTCCAAGGAGGCCTCAACCGAGGCCTAGGCCCAGGGGAAAGGCACCAGCGGGGTTGAGCCAGGGGAGGCGCCCGGGCATGTCTGGACCCTGTCCCCGCAGCCTGCCCCTTGGTGGGGCAGTACCCCCGGAGGCCAGGAAGGTCTGGGCAAGGCTGGTCAGGGGCAGGGGCCCTGCTGGGTCCTGCCCCTGGCCTGTGGGGCCTCTGAGCACAACCGGCCCTCTCCCACTGGAAGACCTCCCCGGCTGCCTCCAAAGTCCTGTTTGCAAGCACTCCCGCCCACTGTTCCCGCCAGGCGCGCACAATGCTCCCAAGCCCGGGAGAAAAGCGCTTCGGGGTGGTGCTCTCTCCGGGCCCTTGCCCCTGAGCCTGGGGGCCAGGCAGGGGATCCACAGTCCCAGGCCAAGGCACAACAACATGCACACGTCTGTTCCTGCCCCCTCCACCGGCAGAGAGCTGGGGGGAGCCAGAGTCTGTCAGGCAGCTGCTGGGCTGGCCGCCTGTGTGGGAAGGGGCAGAGCCGACCTTGGGGCAAGTTGGGCCTCTTGCTCTCCCTGCTGCCCTGAGGCTGCTGGGCCAAAGAGGTCTTGGGCATCCAGCCCCTTGCTGGTCCCTTCCCTCTGACGAGGCCCTCTGAGCTCCAGCACCTTGCAGTGTGGAGACAGCCCCTGCCAGCAACCTCCTCTCCAAGGAGGCCTCAACCGAGGCCTAGGCACAGGGGAAAGGCACCAGCGGGGATGAGCCAGTGGAGGCGCACGGGCATATCAGGACCCAGTCCCTGCAGCCTGCCCCTTGGTGGGGCAGTACCCCCGGAGGCCAGGAAGGTCTGGGCAAGGCTGGCCAGGGGCAGGGTCCCTGCTGGGTCCTGCCCCTGGCCTGTGGGGCCTCTGAGCACAACCGGCCCTCTCCCACTGGAAGACCTCCCCGGCTGCCTCCAAAGGCGGGTTTGCCAACACTCCCGCCCGCTGTTCCCGCCAGGCACGCACAACGCTCCCAAGGCCAGGAGAAAAGCGCTTCGGGGTGTTGCTCTCTCCGGGCCCTTGCCCCTGAGCCTGGGGTCCAGGCAGTGGGTCCACACTCCCAGACCAAGGCAGAACCACATGCACACGTCTGTTCCTGACCCCTGCACCGGCAGAGAGCTCGGGGGAGCCAGAGTCTGTCAGGCAGCTGCTGGGTTGGCTGCCTGTGTGGGAAGGGGCAGAGCCGACCTAGGGGCAAGTTGGGCCTCTTGCTCTCCCTGCTGCCCTGAGGCTGCTGGGCCAAAGACGTCTTGGGCATCCAGCCCCTTGCTGGTCCCTTCCCGCTGACGAGGCCCTCTGAGCTCCAGCACCTTGCAGTGTGGAGACAGCCCCTGCCAGCAACCTCCTCTCCAAGGAGGCCTCAACCGAGGCCTAGGCCCAGGGGAAAGGCACCAGCGGGGATGAGCCTGGGGATGCGCCCGGGCATGTCTGGACCCAGGCCCCGCAGCCTGCCCCTTGGTGGGGCAGTACCCCCCGGAGGCCAGGAAGGTCTGGGCAAGGCTGGCCAGGGGCAGGGGCCCTGCTGCGTCCTGCCCCTGGCCTGTGGGGCCTCTGAGCACAACCGGCCCTCTCCCACTGGAAGACCTCCCCGGCTGCCTCCAAGGCCGGTTTGCAAGCGCTCCCGCCCACTGTTCCCAGCAGGCGTGCACAATGCTCCCAAGCCCGGGAGAAAAGCGCTTCAGGGTGGTGCTCTCTCCGGGCCCTTGCCCCTGAGCCTGGGGGCAAGGCAGGGTGTCCACACTCCCAGGACAAGGCAGAACCACATGCACACGTCTGATCTGCCCCCTGCACCGGCAGAGAGCTCGGGGGAGCCAGAGTCTGTCAGGCAGCTGCTGGGCTGGCCGCCTGTGTGGGAAGGGGCAGAGCCGACCTAGGGGCAAGTTGGGCCTCTTGCTCTCCCTGCTGCCCTGAGGCTGCTGGGCCAAAGAGGTCTTGGGCATCCAGCCCCTTGCTGGTCCCTTCCCTCTGACGAGGCCCTCTGAGCTCCAGCACCTTTCAGTGTGGAGACAGCCCCTGCCAGCAACCTCCTCTCCAAGGAGGCCTCAACCGAGGCCTAGGCCCAGGGGAAAGGCACCAGCGGGCATGAGCCTGGGGAGGCGCCCGGGCATGTCTGGACCCAGTCCCCGCAGCCTGCCCCTTGGTGGGGCAGTACCCCCGGAGGCCAGGAAGGTCTGGGCAAGGCTGCCAGGGGCAGGGACACTGCTGGGTCTTGCCCCTGGCCTGTGGGGCGTCTGAGCACAACCGGCCCTCTCCCGCTGGAAGACCTCCCCGTCTGCCTCGAAAGGCCGGTTTGCAAGCACTCCCGCCCGCTGTTCCCGCCAGGCACGCACAATGCTATCAAGCCCGGGAGAAAAGCGCTTCGGGGTGGTGCTCTCTCCGGGCCCTTGCCCCTGAGCCTGGGGGCAAGGCATGGGGAACACACTCCCAGGCCAAGGCAGAACCACATGCCCACGTCTGTTCCTGTCCCCTGCACCGGCAGAGAGCTTGGGGGAGCCAGAGTCTGTCAGGCAGCTGCTGGGTTGGCCGCCTGTGTGGGAAGGGGCAGAGCCGCCCTAGGGGCAAGTTGGGCCTCTTGCTCTCCCTGCTGCCCTGAGGCTGCTGGGCCAAAGACGTCTTGGGCATCCAGCCCCTTACTGGTCCCTTCCCTCTGACGAGGCCCTCTGAGCTCCAGCACCTTGCAGTGTGGAGACAGCCCCTGCCAGCAACCTCCTCTCCAAGGAGGCCTCAACCGAGGCCTAGGCCCAGGGGAAAGGCACCAGCGGGGATGAGCCAGGGGAGGCGCCCGAGCATGTCTGGACCCAGTCCCCGCAGCCTGCCCCTTGGTGGGGCAGTACCCCCGGAGGCCAGGAAGGTCTGGGTAAGACTGGCCAGGGGCAGGGGCCCTGCTGGGTCCTGCCCCTGGCCTGTGGGGCCTCTGAGCACAACCGGCCCTCTCCCACTGGAAGACCTCCCCGGCTGCCTCCAAAGGCCGGTTTGCAAGCGCTCCCGGCCACTGTTACCAGCAGGCGGGCACAATGCTCCTAAGCCCGGAAGAAAAGCGCTTCAGGGTGGTGCTCTCTCTGGGCCCTTGCCCCTGAGCCTGGGGGCAAGGCAGGGTGTCCACACTCCCAAGCCAAGGCAGAACCACATGCACACGTCTGACCTGCCCCCTGCACCGGCAGAGAGCTTGGGGGAGCCAGAGTCTGTCAGGCAGCTGCTGGGCTGGCCGCCTGTGTGGGAAGTGGCAGAGCCGACCTAGGGGCAAGTTGGGCTTCTTGCTCTCCCTGCTGCCCTGAGGCTGCTGGGCCAAAGAGGTCTTGGGCATCCAGCCCCTTGCTGGTCCCTTCCCTCTGACGAGGCCCTCTGAGCTCCAGCACCTTGCAGTGTGGAGACAGCCCCTGCCAGCAACCTCCTCTCCAAGGAGGCCTCAACCGAGGCCTAGGCCCAGGGGAAAGGCACCAGCGGGGATGAGCCTGGGGAGGCGCCCGGGCATGTCTGGACCCAGTCCCCGCAGCCTGCCCCTTGGTGGGGCAGTACCCCCGGAGGCCAGGAAGGTCTGGGCAAGGCTGGCCAGGGGCAGGGGGCCTGCTGTGTCCTGCCCCTGGCCTGTGGGGCCTCTGAGCACAACCGGCCCTCTCCCACTGGAAGAACTCCCCGGCTGCCTCCAAAGGCCAGTTTGCCAACACTCCCGCCCGCTGTTCCCGCCAGGCACGCACAATGCTCCCAAGCCCGGGAGAAAAGCGCTTCGGGGTCGTGCTCTCTCCGGGCCCTTGCCCCTGAGCCTGGGGGCAAGGCAGGGTGTCCACACTCCCAGGCCAAGGCAGAACCACATGCACAAGTCTGTTCCTGACCCCTGCACCGGCAGAGAGCTGGGGGGAGCCAGAGTCTGTCAGGCAGCTGCTGGGCTGGCCGCCTGTGTGGGAAGGGGCAGAGCCGCCCTAGGGGCAAGTTGGGCCTCTTGCTCTCCCTGCTGCCCTGAGGCTGCTGGGCCAAAGAGGTCTTGGGCATCCAGCCCCTTGCTTGTCCCTTCCCTCTGACGAGGCCCTCTGAGCTCCAGCACCTTGCAGTGTGGAGACAGCCCCTGCCAGCAACCTCCTCTCCAAGGAGGCCTCAACCGAGGCCTAGGCCCAGGGGAAAGGCACCAGCGGGGATGAGCCTGGGGAGGCGCCCGGGCATGTCTGGACCCAGTCCCCGCAGACTGCCCCTTGGTGGGGCAGTACCCCCGGAGGCCAGGAAGGTCTGGGCAAGGCTGGCCAGGGGCAGGGGCCCTGCTGGGTCCTGCCCCTGGCCTGTGGGGCCTCTGAGCACAACCGGCCCTTGCCCACTGGAAGACCTCCCCGGCTGCCTCCAAAGGCCGGTTTGCAAGCACTCCCGCCCACTGTTCCCGCCAGGCGCGCACAATGCTCCCAAGACCAGGAGAAAAGCGCTTCGGGGTGGTGGTCTCTCCGGGCCCCTGGCCCTGAGCCTGGGGGCCAGGCAGGGGATCCACAGTCCCAGGCCAAGGCAGAACCACATGCACACGTCTGTTCCTGCCCCCTCCACCGGCAGAGAGCTGGGGGGAGCCAGAGTCTGTCAGGCAGCTGCTGGGCTGGCCGCCTGTGTGGGAAGGGGCAGAGCCGACCTAGGGGCAAGTTGGGCCTCTTGCTCTCCCTGCTGCCCTGAGGCTGCTGGGCCAAAGAGGTCCTGGGCATCCAGCCCCTTGCTGGTCCCTTCCCTCTGACGAGGCCCTCTGAGCTCCAGCACCTTGCAGTGTGGAGACAGCCCCTGCCAGCAACCTCTTCTCCAAGGAGGCCTCAACCGAGGCCTAGGCCCAGGGGAAAGGCACCAGCGGGGATGAGCCAGTGGAGGCGCACGGGCATGTCTGGACCCAGTCCCCGCAGCCTGCCCCTTGGTGGGGCAGTACCCCCGGAGGCCAGGAAGGTCTGGGCAAGGCTGGCCAGGGGCAGGGGCCCTGCTGGGTCCTGCCCCTGGCCTGTGGGGCCTCTGAGCACAACCGGCCCTCTCCCACTGGAAGACCTCCCCGGCTGCCTCCAAAGGCGGGTTTGCCAACACTCCCGCCCGCTGTTCCCGCCAGGCACGCACAATGCTCCCAAGCCCGGGAGAAAAGCGCTTCGGGGTGTTGCCCTCTCCGGGCCCTTGCCCCTGAGCCTGGGGTCCAGGCAGTGGGTCCACACTCCCAGACCAAGGCAGAACCACATGCACACGTCTGTTCCTGACCCCTGCACCGGCAGAGAGCTCGGGGGAGCCAGAGTCTGTCAGGCAGCTGCTGGGTTGGCTGCCTGTGTGGGAAGGGGCAGAGCCGACCTAGGGGCAAGTTGGGCCTCTTCCTCTCCCTGCTGCCCTGAGGCTGCTGGGCCAAAGACGTCTTGGGCATCCAGCCCCTTACTGGTCCCTTCCCTCTGACGAGGCCCTCTGAGCTCCAGCACCTTGCAGTGTGGAGACAGCCCCTGCCAGCAACCTCCTCTCCAAGGAGGCCTCAACCGAGGCCTAGGCCCAGGGGAAAGGCACCAGCGGGGATGAGCCAGTGGAGGCGCAAGGGCATGTCTGGACCCAGTCCCCGCAGCCTGCCCCTTGGTGGGGCAGTACCCCCGGAGGCCAGGAAGGTCTGGGCAAGGCTGCGAGGGGCAGGGGCCCTGCTGGGTCGTGCCCCTGGCCTGTGGGGCGTCTGAGCACAACCGGCACTCTCCCGCTGGAAGACCTCCCCGTCTGCCTCCAAAGGCCGTTTTGCAAGCACTCCCGCCCGCTGTTCCCGCCAGGCAGGCACAATGCTCCCAAGCCCGGGAGAAAAGCGCTTCGGGGTGGTGCTCTCCTCGGGCCCTTGCCCCTGAGCCTGGGGGCCAGGCAGTTGGAACACACTCCCAGGCCAAGGCAGAACGACATGCACACGTCTGTTCCTGCCCCCTACACCGGCAGAGAGCTCGGGGGAGCCAGAGACTGCCAGGCTGCTGCTGGGCTGGCTGCCTGTGTGGGACGGGGCAGAGCCGACCTAGGGGCAAGTTGGGCCTCTTGCTCTCCCTGCTGCCCTGAGGCTGCTGGGTCAAAGAGGTCTTGGGCATCCAGCCCTTTGCTGGTCCCTTCCCTCTGACGAGGCCCTCTGAGCTCCAGCACCTTGCAGTGTGGAGACAGCCCCTGCCAGCAACCTCCTCTCCAAAGAGGCCTCAACCGAGGCCTACGCCCAGGGGAAAAGCACCAGCGGGGATGATCCTGGGGAGGCGCACGGACTTGTCTGGACCCAGTCCCCGCAGCCTGCCCCTTGGTGGGGCAGTACCCCCGGAGGGCAGGAAGGTCTGGGCAAGGCTGGCCAGGGGCAGGGTCCCTGCTGGGTCCTGCCCCTGGCCTGTGAGGCCTCTGAGCACAACCGGCCCTCTCCCACTGGAAGACCTCCCCAGCTGCCTCCAAAGTCCTGTTTGCAAACACTCCCGCCCGCTGTTCACGCCAGGCTCGCACAATGCTCCCAAGCCCGGGAGAAAAGCGCTTCGGGGTGGTGCTCTCTCCGGGCCCTTGCCCCTGAGCCTGGGGGCCAGGCAGTGGGTCCACACTCCCAGACCAAGGCAGAACCACATGCACACGTCTGTTCCTGACCCCTGCACCGGCAGAGAGCTCGGGGGAGCCAGAGTCTGTCAGGCAGCTGCTGGGCTGGCCGCCTGTGTGGGAAGGGGCAGAGCCGACCTAGGGGCAAGTTGGGCCTCTTCCTCTCCCTGCTGCCCTGAGGCTGCTGGGCCAAAGAGGTCTTGGGCATCCAGCCCCTTGCTGGTCCCTTCCCTCTGACGAGGCCCTCTGAGCTCCAGCACCTTGCAGTGTGGAGACAGCCCCTGCCAGCAACCTCCTCTCCAATGAGGCCTCAACCGAGGCCTAGGCCCAGGGGAAAGGCACCAGCGGGGATGAGCCTGGGGAGGCGCCCGGGCATGTCTGGACCCAGTCCCCGCAGCCTGCCCCTTGGTGGGGCAGTACCCCCGGAGGCCAGGAAGGTCTGTGCAAGGCTGCCAGGGGCAGGGACAGCGCTGGGTCCTGCCCCTGGCCTGTGGGACGTCTGAGCACAACCGGCACTCTCCCGCTGGAAGACCTCCCCGTCTGCCTCCAAAGGCCGGTTTGCAAGCACTCCCGCCCGCTGTTCCCGCCAGGCACGCACAATGCTCCCAAGCCCGGGAGAAAAGCGCTTCGGGGTGGTGCTCTCTCCGGGCCCTTGCCCCTAAGCCTGCGGGCCAGGCAGGGGGAACACACTCCCAGGCCAAGACAGAACGACATGAACACGTCTGTTCCTGCCCCCTACACCGGCAGAGAGCTCGGGGGAGCCAGAGTCTCTCAGGCAGGTGCTGGGCTGGCCGCCTGTGTAGGAAGGGGCAGAGCCGACCTAGGGGCAAGTTGGGCCTCTTGCTCTCCCTGCTGCCCTGAGGCTGCTGGGCCAAAGACGTCTTGGGCATCCAGCCCTTTGCTGGTCCCTTCCCTCTGACGAGGCCCTCTGAG
Source organism: Dama dama (assembly GCF_033118175.1). Classification (NCBI taxonomy): domain Eukaryota; kingdom Metazoa; phylum Chordata; class Mammalia; order Artiodactyla; family Cervidae; genus Dama; species Dama dama. The sequence continues at coordinate 643,381 of NW_026871019.1, read as the reverse complement.
CTCCAGCACCTTGCAGTGTGGAGACAGCACCTGCCAGCAATCTCCTCTCCAAGGAGGCCTCAACCGAGGCCTAGGCCCAGGGGAAAGGCACCAGCGGGGATGAGCCTGGGGAGGCGCCCGGGCATGTCTGGACCCAATCCCCGCAGCCTGCCCCTTGGTGGGGCAGTACCACTGGAGGCCAGGAAGGTCTGGGCAAGGCTGACCAGGGGCAGGGGACCTGCTGGGTCCTGCCCCTGGCCTGTGGGGCCTCTGAGCACAACCGGGCCTCTCCCACTGGAAGACCTCCCCGGCTGCCTCCAAAGGCCGTTTTGCACGCACTCCCGCCCACTCTTCCCACCAAGCGCGCACAATGCTCCCAAGCCCGGGAGAAAAGCGCTTCGGGGTGGTGCTCTCTCTGGGCCCTTGCCCCTGAGACTGGGGGCCAGGCAGGGGGTCCACACTCCCAGGCCAAGGCAGAACCACATGCACACGTCTGTTCCTGACCCCTGCACCGGCAGAGAGCTCGGGGGAGCCAGAGTCTGTCAGGCAGCTGCTGGGCTGGCCGCCTTTGTGGGAAGGGGCAGAGCCGACCTAGGGGCAAGTAGGGCCTCTTGCTCTCCCTGCTGCCCTGAGGCTGCTGGGCCAAAGAGGTCTTGGGCATCCAGCCCTTTGCTTGTCCCTTCCCTCTGACGAGGCCCTCTGAGCTCCAGCACCTTGCAGTGTGGAGACAGCCCCTGCCAGCAACCTCCTCTCCAAGGAGGCCTCAACCGAGACCTAGGACCAGGGGAAAGGCACCAGCGGGGATGAGCCTGGGGAGGCGCCCAGGCATGTCTGGACCCAGTCCCCGCAGACTGCCCCTTGGTGGGGCAGTACCCCCGGAGGCCAGGAAGGTCTGGGAAAGGCTGGCCAGGGGCAGGGGACCTGCTGGGTCCTGCCCCTGGCCTGTGGGGCCTCTGAGCACAACCGGCCCTCTCCCACTGGAAGACCTCCCCGGCTGCCTCCAAAGGCCGGTTTGCAAGCGCTCCCGGCCACTGTTACCAGCAGGCGGGCACAATGCTCCTAAGCCCGGAAGAAAAGCGCTTCAGGGTGGTGCTCTCTCTGGGCCCTTGCCCCTGAGCCTGGGGGCAAGGCAGGGTGTCCACACTCCCAGGCCAAGGCAGAACCACATGCACACGTCTGACCTGCCCCCTGCACCGGCAGAGAGCTCGGGGGAGCCAGAGTCTGTCAGGCAGCTGCTGGGCTGGCCGCCTGTGTGGGAAGTGGCAGAGCCGACCTAGGGGCAAGTTGGGCCTCTTGCTCTCCCTGCTGCCCTGAGGCTGCTGGGCCAAAGAGGTCTTGGGCATCCAGCCCCTTGCTGGTCCCTTCCCTCTGACGAGGCACTCTGAGCTCCAGCACCTTGCAGTGTGGAGACAGCCCCTGCCAGCAACCTCCTCTCCAAGGAGGCCTCAACCGAGGCCTAGGCCCAGGGGAAAGGCACCAGCGGGGATGAGCCTGGGGAGGCGCCCGGGCATGTCTGGACCCAGTCCCCGCAGCCTGCCCCTTGGTGGGGCAGTACCCCCGGAGGCCAGGAAGGTCTGGGCAAGGCTGGCCAGGGGCAGGGGCCCTGCTGGGTCCTGCCCCTGGCCTGTGGGGCCTCTGAGCACAACCGGCCCTCTCCCACTGGAAGAACTCCCCGGCTGCCTCCAAAGGCCAGTTTGCCAACACTCCCGCCCGCTGTTCCCGCCAGGCACGCACAATGCTCCCAAGCCCGGGAGAAAAGCGCTTCGGGGTGGTGCTCTCCTCGGGCCCTTGCCCCTGAGCCTGGGGCCCAGGCAGTTGGTCCACACTCCCAGACCAAGGCAGAACCACATGCACAGGTCTGTTCCTGACCCCTGCACCGGCAGATAGCTCGGGGGAGCCAGAGTCTGTCAGGCAGCTGCTGGGCTGGCCGCCTGTGTGGGAAGGGGCAGAGCCGACCTAGGGGCAAGTTGGGCCTCTTCCTCTCCCTGCTGCCCTGAGGCTGCTGGGCCAAAGAGGTCTTGGGCATCCAGCCCCTTGCTGGTCCCTTCCCTCTGACGAGGCCCTCTGAGCTTCAGCACCTTGCAGTGTGGAGACAGCCCCTGCCAGCAACATCCTCTCCAAGGAGGCCTCAACCGAGGCCTAGGCCCAGGGGAAAGGCACCAGCGGGGATGAGCCTGGGGAGGCGCCCGGGCATGTCTGGACCCAGTCCCCGCAGCCTGCCCCTTGGTGGGGCAGTACCCCCGGAGGCCAGGAAGATCTGGGCAAGGCTGGCCAGGGGCAGGGGCCCTGCTGGGTCCTCCCCATGGCCTGTGGGGCCTCTGAGCACAACCGGCCCTCTCCCACTGGAAGACCTCCCCGGCTGCCTCCAAAGGCCAGTTTGCCAACACTCCTGCCCGCTCTTCCCGCCAGGCACGCACAATGCTCCCAAGCCCGGGAGAAAAGCGCTTCGGGGTGGTGGTCTCTCCGGGCCCTTGCCCCTGAGCCTGGGGGCCAGGCAGGGGATCCACAGTCCCAGGCCAAGGCACAACAACATGCACACGTCTGTTCCTGCCCCCTCCACCGGCAGAGAGCTGGGGGGAGCCAGAGTCTGTCAGGCAGCTGCTGGGCTGGCCGCCTGTGTGGGAAGGGGCAGAGCCGACCTAGGGGCAAGTTGGGCCTCTTGCTCTCCCTGCTGCCCTGAGGCTGCTGGGCCAAAGAGGTCTTGGGCATCCAGCCCCTTGCTGGTCCCTTCCCTCTGACGAGGCCCTCTGAGCTCCAGCACCTTGCAGTGTGGAGACAGCCCCTGCCAGCAACCTCCTCTCCAAGGAGGCCTCAACCGAGGCCTAGGCCCAGGGGAAAGGCACCAGCGGGGATGAGCCAGTGGAGGCGCACGGGCATATCAGGACCCAGTCCCTGCAGCCTGCCCCTTGGTGGGGCAGTACCCCCGGAGGCCAGGAAGGTCTGGGCAAGGCTGGCCAGGGTCAGGGTCCCTGCTGGGTCCTGCCCCTGGCCTGTGGGGCCTCTGAGCACAACCGGCCCTCTCCCACTGGAAGACCTCCCCGGCTGCCTTCAAAGGCGGGTTTGCCAACACTCCCGCCCGCTGTTCCCGCCAGGCACCCACAACGCTCCCAAGGCCAGGAGAAAAGCGCTTCGGGGTGTTGCTCTCTCCGGGCCCTTGCCCCTGAGCCTGGGGTCCAGGCAGTGGGTCCACACTCCCAGACAAAGGCAGAACCACATGCACACGTCTGTTCCTGACCCCTGCACCGGCAGAGAGCTCGGGGGAGCCAGAGTCTGTCAGGCAGCTGCTGGGTTGGCTGCCTGTGTGGGAAGGGGCAGAGCCGACCTAGGGGCAAGTTGGGCCTCTTGCTCTCCCTGCTGCCCTGAGGCTGCTGGGCCAAAGACGTCTTGGGCATCCAGCCCCTTGCTGGTCCCTTCCCGCTGACGAGGCCCTCTGAGCTCCAGCACCTTGCAGTGTGGAGACAGCCCCTGCCAGCAACCTCCTCTCCAAGGAGGCCTCAACCGAGGCCTAGGCCCAGGGGAAAGGCACCAGCGGGGATGAGCCTGGGGATGCGCCCGGGCATGTCTGGACCCAGGCCCCGCAGCCTGCCCCTTGGTGGGGCAGTACCCCCCGGAGGCCAGGAAGGTCTGGGCAAGGCTGGCCAGGGGCAGGGGCCCTGCTGCATCCTGCCCCTGGCCTGTGGGGCCTCTGAGCACAACCGGCCCTCTCCCACTGGAAGACCTCCCCGGCTGCCTCCAAGGCCGGTTTGCAAGCGCTCCCGCCCACTGTTCCCAGCAGGCGTGCACAATGCTCCCAAGCCCGGGAGAAAAGCGCTTCAGGGTGGTGCTCTCTCCGGGCCCTTGCCCCTGAGCCTGGGGGCAAGGCAGGGTGTCCACACTCCCAGGACAAGGCAGAACCACATGCACACGTCTGATCTGCCCCCTGCACCGGCAGAGAGCTCGGGGGAGCCAGAGTCTGTCAGGCAGCTGCTGGGCTGGCCGCCTGTGTGGGAAGGGGCAGAGCCGACCTAGGGGCAAGTTGGGCCTCTTGCTCTCCCTGCTGCCCTGAGGCTGCTGGGCCAAAGAGGTCTTGGGCATCCAGCCCCTTGCTGGTCCCTTCCCTCTGACGAGGCCCTCTGAGCTCCAGCACCTTTCAGTGTGGAGACAGCCCCTGCCAGCAACCTCCTCTCCAAGGAGGCCTCAACTGAGGCCTAGGCCCAGGGGAAAGGCACCAGCGGGCATGAGCCTGGGGAGGCGCCCGGGCATGTCTGGACCCAGTCCCCGCAGCCTGCCCCTTGGTGGGGCAGTACCCCCGGAGGCCAGGAAGGTCTGGGCAAGGCTGCCAGGGGCAGGGACACTGCTGGGTCTTGCCCCTGGCCTGTGGGGCGTCTGAGCACAACCGGCCCTCTCCCGCTGGAAGACCTCCCCGTCTGCCTCGAAAGGCCGGTTTGCAAGCACTCCCGCCCGCTGTTCCCGCCAGGCACGGACAATGCTATCAAGCCCGGGAGAAAAGCGCTTCGGGGTGGTGCTCTCTCCGGGCCCTTGCCCCTGAGCCTGGGGGCAAGGCATGGGGAACACACTCCCAGGCCAAGGCAGAACCACATGCCCACGTCTGTTCCTGTCCCCTGCACCGGCAGAGAGCTTGGGGGAGCCAGAGTCTGTCAGGCAGCTGCTGGGTTGGCCGCCTGTGTGGGAAGGGGCAGAGCCGCCCTAGGGGCAAGTTGGGCCTCTTGCTCTCCCTGCTGCCCTGAGGCTGCTGGGCCAAAGACGTCTTGGGCATCCAGCCCCTTACTGGTCCCTTCCCTCTGACGAGGCCCTCTGAGCTCCAGCACCTTGCAGTGTGGAGACAGCCCCTGCCAGCAACCTCCTCTCCAAGGAGGCCTCAACCGAGGCCTAGGCCCAGGGGAAAGGCACCAGCGGGGATGAGCCAGGGGAGGCGCCCGAGCATGTCTGGACCCAGTCCCCGCAGCCTGCCCCTTGGTGGGGCAGTACCCCCGGAGGCCAGGAAGGTCTGGGTAAGACTGGCCAGGGGCAGGGGCCCTGCTGGGTCCTGCCCCTGGCCTGTGGGGCCTCTGAGCACAACCGGCCCTCTCCCACTGGAAGACCTCCCCGGCTGCCTCCAAAGGCCGGTTTGCAAGCGCTCCCGGCCACTGTTACCAGCAGGCGGGCACAATGCTCCTAAGCCCGGAAGAAAAGCGCTTCAGGGTGGTGCTCTCTCTGGGCCCTTGCCCCTGAGCCTGGGGGCAAGGCAGGGTGTCCACACTCCCAAGCCAAGGCAGAACCACATGCACACGTCTGACCTGCCCCCTGCACCGGCAGAGAGCTTGGGGGAGCCAGAGTCTGTCAGGCAGCTGCTGGGCTGGCCGCCTGTGTGGGAAGTGGCAGAGCCGACCTAGGGGCAAGTTGGGCTTCTTGCTCTCCCTGCTGCCCTGAGGCTGCTGGGCCAAAGAGGTCTTGGGCATCCAGCCCCTTGCTGGTCCCTTCCCTCTGACGAGGCCCTCTGAGCTCCAGCACCTTGCAGTGTGGAGACAGCCCCTGCCAGCAACCTCCACTCCAAGGAGGCCTCAACCGAGGCCTAGGCCCAGGGGAAAGGCACCAGCGGGGATGAGCCTGGGGAGGCGCCCGGGCATGTCTGGACCCAGTCCCCGCAGCCTGCCCCTTGGTGGGGCAGTACCCCCGGAGGCCAGGAAGGTCTGGGCAAGGCTGGCCAGGGGCAGGGGGCCTGCTGGGTCCTGCCCCTGGCCTGTGGGGCCTCTGAGCACAACCGGCCCTCTCCCACTGGAAGAACTCCCCGGCTGCCTCCAAAGGCCAGTTTGCCAACACTCCCGCCCGCTGTTCCCGCCAGGCACGCACAATGCTCCCAAGCCCGGGAGAAAAGCGCTTCGGGGTCGTGCTCTCTCCGGGCCCTTGCCCCTGAGCCTGGGGGCAAGGCAGGGTGTCCACACTCCCAGGCCAAGGCAGAACCACATGCACACGTCTGTTCCTGACCCCTGCACCGGCAGAGAGCTGGGGGGAGCCAGAGTCTGTCAGGCAGCTGCTGGGCTGGCCGCCTGTGTGGGAAGGGGCAGAGCCGCCCTAGGGGCAAGTTGGGCCTCTTGCTCTCCCTGCTGCCCTGAGGCTGCTGGGCCAAAGAGGTCTTGGGCATCCAGCCCCTTGCTTGTCCCTTCCCTCTGACGAGGCCCTCTGAGCTCCAGCACCTTGCAGTGTGGAGACAGCACCTGCCAGCAATCTCCTCTCCAAGGAGGCCTGAACCGAGGCCTAGGCCCAGGGAAAAGGCACCAGCGGGGTTGAGCCAGGGGAGGCGCCCGGGCATGTCTGGACCTTGTCCCCGCAGCCTGCCCCTTGGTGGGGCAGTACCCCCGGAGGCCAGGAAGGTCTGGGCAAGGCTGGCCAGGGGCAGGGGCCCTGCTGGGTCCTGCCCCTGGCCTGTGGGGCCTCTGAGCACAACCGGCCCTTGCCCACTGGAAGACCTCCCCGGCTGCCTCCAAAGGCCGGTTTGCAAGCACTCCCGCCCACTGTTCCCGCCAGGCGCGCACAATGCTCCCAAGACCAGGAGAAAAGCGCTTCGGGGTGGTGGTCTCTCCGGACCCCTGGCCCTGAGCCTGGGGGCCAGGCAGGGGATCCACAGTCCCAGGCCAAGGCAGAACCACATGCACACGTCTGTTCCTGCCCCCTCCACCGGCAGAGAGCTGGGGGGAGCCAGAGTCTGTCAGGCAGCTGCTGGGCTGGCCGCCTGTGTGGGAAGGGGCAGAGCCGACCTAGGGGCAAGTTGGGCCTCTTGCTCTCCCTGCTGCCCTGAGGCTGCTGGGCCAAAGAGGTCCTGGGCATCCAGCCCCTTGCTGGTCCCTTCCCTCTGACGAGGCCCTCTGAGCTCCAGCACCTTGCAGTGTGGAGACAGCCCCTGCCAGCAACCTCTTCTCCAAGGAGGCCTCAACCGAGGCCTAGGCCCAGGGGAAAGGCACCAGCGGGGATGAGCCAGTGGAGGCGCACGGGCATGTCTGGACCCAGTCCCCGCAGCCTGCCCCTTGGTGGGGCAGTACCCCCGGAGGCCAGGAAGGTCTGGGCAAGGCTGGCCAGGGGCAGGGGCCCTGCTGGGTCCTGCCCCTGGCCTGTGGGGCCTCTGAGCACAACCGGCCCTCTCCCACTGGAAGACCTCCCCGGCTGCCTCCAAAGGCGGGTTTGCCAACACTCCCGCCCGCTGTTCCCGCCAGGCACGCACAATGCTCCCAAGCCCGGGAGAAAAGCGCTTCGGGGTGTTGCCCTCTCCGGGCCCTTGCCCCTGAGCCTGGGGTCCAGGCAGTGGGTCCACACTCCCAGACCAAGGCAGAACCACATGCACACGTCTGTTCCTGACCCCTGCACCGGCAGAGAGCTCGGGGGAGCCAGAGTCTGTCAGGCAGCTGCTGGGTTGGCTGCCTGTGTGGGAAGGGGCAGAGCCGACCTAGGGGCAAGTTGGGCCTCTTGCTCTCCCTGCTGCCCTGAGGCTGCTGGGCCAAAGACGTCTTGGGCATCCAGCCCCTTACTGGTCCCTTCCCTCTGATGAGGCCCTCTGAGCTCCAGCACCTTGCAGTGTGGAGACAGCCCCTGCCAGCAACCTCCTCTCCAAGGAGGCCTCAACCGAGGCCTAGGCCCAGGGGAAAGGCACCAGCGGGGATGAGCCAGTGGAGGCGCAAGGGCATGTCTGGACCCAGTCCCCGCAGCCTGCCCCTTGGTGGGGCAGTACCCCCGGAGGCCAGGAAGGTCTGGGCAAGGCTGCGAGGGGCAGGGGCCCTGCTGGGTCGTGCCCCTGGCCTGTGGGGCGTCTGAGCACAACCGGCACTCTCCCGCTGGAAGACCTCCCCAGCTGCCTCCAAAGTCCTGTTTGCAAACACTCCCGCCCGCTGTTCACGCCAGGCTCGCACAATGCTCCCAAGCCCGGGAGAAAAGCGCTTCGGGGTGGTGCTCTCTCCGGGCCCTTGCCCCTGAGCCTGGGGGCCAGGCAGTGGGTCCACACTCCCAGACCAAGGCAGAACCACATGCACACGTCTGTTCCTGACCCCTGCACCGGCAGAGAGCTCGGGGGAGCCAGAGTCTGTCAGGCAGCTGCTGGGCTGGCCGCCTGTGTGGGAAGGGGCAGAGCCGACCTAGGGGCAACTTGGGCCTCTTCCTCTCCCTGCTGCCCTGAGGCTGCTGGGCCAAAGAGGTCTTGGGCATCCAGCCCCTTGCTGGTCCCTTCCCTCTGACGAGGCCCTCTGAGCTCCAGCACCTTGCAGTGTGGAGACAGCCCCTGCCAGCAACCTCCTCTCCAATGAGGCCTCAACCGAGGCCTAGGCCCAGGGGAAAGGCACCAGCGGGGATGAGCCTGGGGAGGCGCCCGGGCATGTCTGGACCCAGTCCCCGCAGCCTGCCCCTTGGTGGGGCAGTACCCCCGGAGGCCAGGAAGGTCTGTGCAAGGCTGCCAGGGGCAGGGACAGCGCTGGGTCCTGCCCCTGGCCTGTGGGACGTCTGAGCACAACCGGCACTCTCCCGCTGGAAGACCTCCCCGTCTGCCTCCAAAGGCCGGTTTGCAAGCACTCCCGCCCGCTGTTCCCGCCAGGCACGCACAATGCTCCCAAGCCCGGGAGAAAAGCGCTTCGGGGTGGTGCTCTCTCCGGGCCCTTGCCCCTAAGCCTGCGGGCCAGGCAGGGGGAACACACTCCCAGGCCAAGACAGAACGACATGAACACGTCTGTTCCTGCCCCCTACACCGGCAGAGAGCTCGGGGGAGCCAGAGTCTCTCAGGCAGGTGCTGGGCTGGCCGCCTGTGTAGGAAGGGGCAGAGCCGACCTAGGGGCAAGTTGGGCCTCTTGCTCTCCCTGCTGCCCTGAGGCTGCTGGGCCAAAGACGTCTTGGGCATCCAGCCCTTTGCTGGTCCCTTCCCTCTGACGAGGCCCTCTGAGCTCCAGCACCTTGCAGTGTGGAGACAGCACCTGCCAGCAATCTCCTCTCCAAGGAGGCCTCAACCGAGGCCTAGGCCCAGGGGAAAGGCACCAGCGGGGATGAGCCTGGGGAGGCGCCCGGGCATGTCTGGACCCAATCCCCGCAGCCTGCCCCTTGGTGGGGCAGTACCACTGGAGGCCAGGAAGGTCTGGGCAAGGCTGACCAGGGGCAGGGGACCTGCTGGGTCCTGCCCCTGGCCTGTGGGGCCTCTGAGCACAACCGGGCCTCTCCCACTGGAAGACCTCCCCGGCTGCCTCCAAAGGCCGTTTTGCACGCACTCCCGCCCACTCTTCCCACCAAGCGCGCACAATGCTCCCAAGCCCGGGAGAAAAGCGCTTCGGGGTGGTGCTCTCTCTGGGCCCTTGCCCCTGAGACTGGGGGCCAGGCAGGGGGTCCACACTCCCAGGCCAAGGCAGAACCACATGCACACGTCTGTTCCTGACCCCTGCACCGGCAGAGAGCTCGGGGGAGCCAGAGTCTGTCAGGCAGCTGCTGGGCTGGCCGCCTTTGTGGGAAGGGGCAGAGCCGACCTAGGGGCAAGTAGGGCCTCTTGCTCTCCCTGCTGCCCTGAGGCTGCTGGGCCAAAGAGGTCTTGGGCATCCAGCCCCTTGCTGGTCCCTTCCCTCTGACGAGGCCCTCTGAGCTCCAGCACCTTGCAGTGTGGAGACAGCCCCTGCCAGCAACCTCCTCTCCAAGGAGGCCTCAACCGAGACCTAGGACCAGGGGAAAGGCACCAGCGGGGATGAGCCTGGGGAGGCGCCCAGGCATGTCTGGACCCAGTCCCCGCAGCCTGCCCCTTGGTGGGGCAGTACCCCCGGAGGCCAGGAAGGTCTGGGAAAGGCTGGCCAGGGGCAGGGGACCTGCTGGGTCCTGCCCCTGGCCTGTGGGGCCTCTGAGCACAACCGGCCCTCTCCCACTGGAAGACCTCCCCGGCTGCCTCCAAAGGCCGGTTTGCAAGCGCTCCCGGCCACTGTTACCAGCAGGCGGGCACAATGCTCCTAAGCCCGGAAGAAAAGCGCTTCAGGGTGGTGCTCTCTCTGGGCCCTTGCCCCTGAGCTTGGGGGCAAGGCAGGGTGTCCACACTCCCAGGCCAAGGCAGAACCACATGCACACGTCTGACCTGCCCCCTGCACCGGCAGAGAGCTCGGGGGAGCCAGAGTCTGTCAGGCAGCTGCTGGGCTGGCCGCCTGTGTGGGAAGTGGCAGAGCCGACCTAGGGGCAAGTTGGGCCTCTTGCTCTCCCTGCTGCCCTGAGGCTGCTGGGCCAAAGAGGTCTTGGGCATCCAGCCCCTTGCTGGTCCCTTCCCTCTGACGAGGCCCTCTGAGCTCCAGCACCTTGCAGTGTGGAGACAGCCCCTGCCAGCAACCTCCTCTCCAAGGAGGCCTCAACCGAGGCCTAGGCCCAGGGGAAAGGCACCAGCGGGGATGAGCCTGGGGAGGCGCCCGGGCATGTCTGGACCCAGTCCCCGCAGCCTGCCCCTTGGTTGGGCAGTACCCCCGGAGGCCAGGAAGGTCTGGGCAAGGCTGGCCAGGGGCAGGGGCCCTGCTGGGTCCTGCCCCTGGCCTGTGGGGCCTCTGAGCACAACCGGCCCTCTCCCACTGGAAGAACTCCCCGGCTGCCTCCAAAGGCCAGTTTGCCAACACTCCCGCCCGCTGTTCCCGCCAGGCACGCACAATGCTCCCAAGCCCGGGAGAAAAGCGCTTCGGGGTGGTGCTCTCCTCGGGCCCTTGCCCCTGAGCCTGGGGGCCAGGCAGTTGGTCCACACTCCCAGACCAAGGCAGAACCACATGCACAGGTCTGTTCCTGACCCCTGCACCGGCAGATAGCTCGGGGGAGCCAGAGTCTGTCAGGCAGCTGCTGGGCTGGCCGCCTGTGTGGGAAGGGGCAGAGCCGACCTAGGGGCAAGTTGGGCCTCTTCCTCTCCCTGCTGCCCTGAGGCTGCTGGGCCAAAGAGGTCTTGGGCATCCAGCCCCTTGCTGGTCCCTTCCCTCTGACGAGGCCCTCTGAGCTTCAGCACCTTGCAGTGTGGAGACAGCCCCTGCCAGCAACATCCTCTCCAAGGAGGCCTCAACCGAGGCCTAGGCCCAGGGGAAAGGCACCAGCGGGGATGAGCCTGGGGAGGCGCCCGGGCATGTCTGGACCCAGTCCCCGCAGCCTGCCCCTTGGTGGGGCAGTACCCCCGGAGGCCAGGAAGATCTGGGCAAGGCTGGCCAGGGGCAGGGGCCCTGCTGGGTCCTCCCCATGGCCTGTGGGGCCTCTGAGCACAACCGGCCCTCTCCCACTGGAAGACCTCCCCGGCTGCCTCCAAAGGCCAGTTTGCCAACACTCCTGCCCGCTCTTCCCGCCAGGCACGCACAATGCTCCCAAGCCCGGGAGAAAAGCGCTTCGGGGTGGTGGTCTCTCCGGGCCCTTGCCACTGAGCCTGGGGGCCAGGCAGGGGATCCACAGTCCCAGGCCAAGGCACAACAACATGCACACGTCTGTTCCTGCCCCCTCCACCGGCAGAGAGCTGGGGGGAGCCAGAGTCTGTCAGGCAGCTGCTGGGCTGGCCGCCTGTGTGGGAAGGGGCAGAGCCGACCTAGGGGCAAGTTGGGCCTCTTGCTCTCCCTGCTGCCCTGAGGCTGCTGGGCCAAAGAGGTCTTGGGCATCCAGCCCCTTGCTGGTCCCTTCCCTCTGACGAGGCCCTCTGAGCTCCAGCACCTTGCAGTGTGGAGACAGCCCCTGCCAGCAACCTCCTCTCCAAGGAGGCCTCAACCGAGGCCTAGGCCCAGGGGAAAGGCACCAGCGGGGATGAGCCAGTGGAGGCGCACGGGCATATCAGGACCCAGTCCCTGCAGCCTGCCCCTTGGTGGGGCAGTACCCCCGGAGGCCAGGAAGGTCTGGGCAAGGCTGGCCAGGGGCAGGGTCCCTGCTGGGTCCTGCCCCTGGCCTGTGGGGCCTCTGAGCACAACCGGCCCTCTCCCACTGGAAGACCTCCCCGGCTGCCTCCAAAGGCGGGTTTGCCAACACTCCCGCCCGCTGTTCCCGCCAGGCACGCACAACGCTCCCAAGGCCAGGAGAAAAGCGCTTCGGGGTGTTGCTCTCTCCGGGCCCTTGCCCCTGAGCCTGGGGTCCAGGCAGTGGGTCCACACTCCCAGACCAAGGCAGAACCACATGCACACGTCTGTTCCTGACCCCTGCACCGGCAGAGAGCTCGGGGGAGCCAGAGTCTGTCAGGCAGCTGCTGGGTTGGCTGCCTGTGTGGGAAGGGGCAGAGCCGACCTAGGGGCAAGTTGGGCCTCTTGCTCTCCCTGCTGCCCTGAGGCTGCTGGGCCAAAGACGTCTTGGGCATCCAGCCCCTTGCTGGTCCCTTCCCGCTGACGAGGCCCTCTGAGCTCCAGCACCTTGCAGTGTGGAGACAGCCCCTGCCAGCAACCTCCTCTCCAAGGAGGCCTCAACCGAGGCCTAGGCCCAGGGGAAAGGCACCAGCGGGGATGAGCCTGGGGATGCGCCCGGGCATGTCTGGACCCAGGCCCCGCAGCCTGCCCCTTGGTGGGGCAGTACCCCCCGGAGGCCAGGAAGGTCTGGGCAAGGCTGGCCAGGGGCAGGGGCCCTGCTGCATCCTGCCCCTGGCCTGTGGGGCCTCTGAGCACAACCGGCCCTCTCCCACTGGAAGACCTCCCCGGCTGCCTCCAAGGCCGGTTTGCAAGCGCTCCCGCCCACTGTTCCCAGCAGGCGTGCACAATGCTCCCAAGCCCGGGAGAAAAGCGCTTCAGGGTGGTGCTCTCTCCGGGCCCTTGCCCCTGAGCCTGGGGGCAAGGCAGGGTGTCCACACTCCCAGGACAAGGCAGAACCACATGCACACGTCTGATCTGCCCCCTGCACCGGCAGAGAGCTCGGGGGAGCCAGAGTCTGTCAGGCAGCTGCTGGGCTGGCCGCCTGTGTGGGAAGGGGCAGAGCCGACCTAGGGGCAAGTTGGGCCTCTTGCTCTCCCTGCTGCCCTGAGGCTGCTGGGCCAAAGAGGTCTTGGGCATCCAGCCCCTTGCTGGTCCCTTCCCTCTGACGAGGCCCTCTGAGCTCCAGCACCTTTCAGTGTGGAGACAGCCCCTGCCAGCAACCTCCTCTCCAAGGAGGCCTCAACTGAGGCCTAGGCCCAGGGGAAAGGCACCAGCGGGCATGAGCCTGGGGAGGCGCCCGGGCATGTCTGGACCCAGTCCCCGCAGCCTGCCCCTTGGTGGGGCAGTACCCCCGGAGGCCAGGAAGGTCTGGGCAAGGCTGCCAGGGGCAGGGACACTGCTGGGTCTTGCCCCTGGCCTGTGGGGCGTCTGAGCACAACCGGCCCTCTCCCGCTGGAAGACCTCCCCGTCTGCCTCGAAAGGCCGGTTTGCAAGCACTCCCGCCCGCTGTTCCCGCCAGGCACGCACAATGCTATCAAGCCCGGGAGAAAAGCGCTTCGGGGTGGTGCTCTCTCCGGGCCCTTGCCCCTGAGCCTGGGGGCAAGGCATGGGGAACACACTCCCAGGCCAAGGCAGAACCACATGCCCACGTCTGTTCCTGTCCCCTGCACCGGCAGAGAGCTTGGGGGAGCCAGAGTCTGTCAGGCAGCTGCTGGGTTGGCCGCCTGTGTGGGAAGGGGCAGAGCCGCCCTAGGGGCAAGTTGGGCCTCTTGCTCTCCCTGCTGCCCTGAGGCTGCTGGGCCAAAGACGTCTTGGGCATCCAGCCCCTTACTGGTCCCTTCCCTCTGACGAGGCCCTCTGAGCTCCAGCACCTTGCAGTGTGGAGACAGCCCCTGCCAGCAACCTCCTCTCCAAGGAGGCCTCAACCGAGGCCTAGGCCCAGGGGAAAGGCACCAGCGGGGATGAGCCAGGGGAGGCGCCCGAGCATGTCTGGACCCAGTCCCCGCAGCCTGCCCCTTGGTGGGGCAGTACCCCCGGAGGCCAGGAAGGTCTGGGTAAGACTGGCCAGGGGCAGGGGCCCTGCTGGGTCCTGCCCCTGGCCTGTGGGGCCTCTGAGCACAACCGGCCCTCTCCCACTGGAAGACCTCCCCGGCTGCCTCCAAAGGCCGGTTTGCAAGCGCTCCCGGCCACTGTTACCAGCAGGCGGGCACAATGCTCCTAAGCCCGGAAGAAAAGCGCTTCAGGGTGGTGCTCTCTCTGGGCCCTTGCCCCTGAGCCTGGGGGCAAGGCAGGGTGTCCACACTCCCAAGCCAAGGCAGAACCACATGCACACGTCTGACCTGCCCCCTGCACCGGCAGAGAGCTTGGGGGAGCCAGAGTCTGTCAGGCAGCTGCTGGGCTGGCCGCCTGTGTGGGAAGTGGCAGAGCCGACCTAGGGGCAAGTTGGGCTTCTTGCTCTCCCTGCTGCCCTGAGGCTGCTGGGCCAAAGAGGTCTTGGGCATCCAGCCCCTTGCTGGTCCCTTCCCTCTGACGAGGCCCTCTGAGCTCCAGCACCTTGCAGTGTGGAGACAGCCCCTGCCAGCAACCTCCTCTCCAAGGAGGCCTCAACCGAGGCCTAGGCCCAGGGGAAAGGCACCAGCGGGGATGAGCCTGGGGAGGCGCCCGGGCATGTCTGGACCCAGTCCCCGCAGCCTGCCCCTTGGTGGGGCAGTACCCCCGGAGGCCAGGAAGGTCTGGGCAAGGCTGGCCAGGGGCAGGGGGCCTGCTGGGTCCTGCCCCTGGCCTGTGGGGCCTCTGAGCACAACCGGCCCTCTCCCACTGGAAGAACTCCCCGGCTGCCTCCAAAGGCCAGTTTGCCAACACTCCCGCCCGCTGTTCCCGCCAGGCACGCACAATGCTCCCAAGCCCGGGAGAAAAGCGCTTCGGGGTCGTGCTCTCTCCGGGCCCTTGCCCCTGAGCCTGGGGGCAAGGCAGGGTGTCCACACTCCCAGGCCAAGGCAGAACCACATGCACACGTCTGTTCCTGACCCCTGCACCGGCAGAGAGCTGGGGGGAGCCAGAGTCTGTCAGGCAGCTGCTGGGCTGGCCGCCTGTGTGGGAAGGGGCAGAGCCGCCCTAGGGGCAAGTTGGGCCTCTTGCTCTCCCTGCTGCCCTGAGGCTGCTGGGCCAAAGAGGTCTTGGGCATCCAGCCCCTTGCTTGTCCCTTCCCTCTGACGAGGCCCTCTGAGCTCCAGCACCTTGCAGTGTGGAGACAGCACCTGCCAGCAATCTCCTCTCCAAGGAGGCCTGAACCGAGGCCTAGGCCCAGGGAAAAGGCACCAGCGGGGTTGAGCCAGGGGAGGCGCCCGGGCATGTCTGGACCTTGTCCCCGCAGCCTGCCCCTTGGTGGGGCAGTACCCCCGGAGGCCAGGAAGGTCTGGGCAAGGCTGGCCAGGGGCAGGGGCCCTGCTGGGTCCTGCCCCTGGCCTGTGGGGCCTCTGAGCACAACCGGCCCTTGCCCACTGGAAGACCTCCCCGGCTGCCTCCAAAGGCCGGTTTGCAAGCACTCCCGCCCACTGTTCCCGCCAGGCGCGCACAATGCTCCCAAGACCAGGAGAAAAGCGCTTCGGGGTGGTGGTCTCTCCGGACCCCTGGCCCTGAGCCTGGGGGCCAGGCAGGGGATCCACAGTCCCAGGCCAAGGCAGAACCACATGCACACGTCTGTTCCTGCCCCCTCCACCGGCAGAGAGCTGGGGGGAGCCAGAGTCTGTCAGGCAGCTGCTGGGCTGGCCGCCTGTGTGGGAAGGGGCAGAGCCGACCTAGGGGCAAGTTGGGCCTCTTGCTCTCCCTGCTGCCCTGAGGCTGCTGGGCCAAAGAGGTCCTGGGCATCCAGCCCCTTGCTGGTCCCTTCCCTCTGACGAGGCCCTCTGAGCTCCAGCACCTTGCAGTGTGGAGACAGCCCCTGCCAGCAACCTCTTCTCCAAGGAGGCCTCAACCGAGGCCTAGGCCCAGGGGAAAGGCACCAGCGGGGATGAGCCAGTGGAGGCGCACGGGCATGTCTGGACCCAGTCCCCGCAGCCTGCCCCTTGGTGGGGCAGTACCCCCGGAGGCCAGGAAGGTCTGGGCAAGGCTGGCCAGGGGCAGGGGCCCTGCTGGGTCCTGCCCCTGGCCTGTGGGGCCTCTGAGCACAACCGGCCCTCTCCCACTGGAAGACCTCCCCGGCTGCCTCCAAAGGCGGGTTTGCCAACACTCCCGCCCGCTGTTCCCGCCAGGCACGCACAATGCTCCCAAGCCCGGGAGAAAAGCGCTTCGGGGTGTTGCCCTCTCCGGGCCCTTGCCCCTGAGCCTGGGGTCCAGGCAGTGGGTCCACACTCCCAGACCAAGGCAGAACCACATGCACACGTCTGTTCCTGACCCCTGCACCTGCAGAGAGCTCGGGGGAGCCAGAGTCTGTCAGGCAGCTGCTGGGTTGGCTGCCTGTGTGGGAAGGGGCAGAGCCGACCTAGGGGCAAGTTGGGCCTCTTCCTCTCCCTGCTGCCCTGAGGCTGCTGGGCCAAAGACGTCTTGGGCATCCAGCCCCTTACTGGTCCCTTCCCTCTGACGAGGCCCTCTGAGCTCCAGCACCTTGCAGTGTGGAGACAGCCCCTGCCAGCAACCTCCTCTCCAAGGAGGCCTCAACCGAGGCCTAGGCCCAGGGGAAAGGCACCAGCGGGGATGAGCCAGTGGAGGCGCAAGGGCATGTCTGGACCCAGTCCCCGCAGCCTGCCCCTTGGTGGGGCAGTACCCCCGGAGGCCAGGAAGGTCTGGGCAAGGCTGCGAGGGGCAGGGGCCCTGCTGGGTCGTGCCCCTGGCCTGTGGGGCGTCTGAGCACAACCGGCACTCTCCCGCTGGAAGACCTCCCCGTCTGCCTCCAAAGGCCGTTTTGCAAGCACTCCCGCCCGCTGTTCCCGCCAGGCAGGCACAATGCTCCCAAGCCCGGGAGAAAAGCGCTTCGGGGTGGTGCTCTCCTCGGGCCCTTGCCCCTAAGCCTGGGGGCCAGGGAGTTGGAACACACTCCCAGGCCAAGGCAGAACGACATGCACACGTCTGTTCCTGCCCCCTACACCGGCAGAGAGCTCGGGGGAGCCAGAGACTGCCAGGCTGCTGCTGGGCTGGCTGCCTGTGTGGGACGGGGCAGAGCCGACCTAGGGGCAAGTTGGGCCTCTTGCTCTCCCTGCTGCCCTGAGGCTGCTGGGTCAAAGAGGTCTTGGGCATCCAGCCCTTTGCTGGTCCCTTCCCTCTGACGAGGCCCTCTGAGCTCCAGCACCTTGCAGTGTGGAGACAGCCCCTGCCAGCAACCTCCTCTCCAAAGAGGCCTCAACCGAGGCCTACGCCCAGGGGAAAAGCACCAGCGGGGATGATCCTGGGGAGGCGCACGGACTTGTCTGGACCCAGTCCCCGCAGCCTGCCCCTTGGTGGGGCAGTACCCCCGGAGGCCAGGAAGGTCTGGGCAAGGCTGGCCAGGGGCAGGGTCCCTGCTGGGTCCTGCCCCTGGCCTGTGAGGCCTCTGAGCACAACCGGCCCTCTCCCACTGGAAGACCTCCCCAGCTGCCTCCAAAGTCCTGTTTGCAAACACTCCCGCCCGCTGTTCACGCCAGGCTCGCACAATGCTCCCAAGCCCGGGAGAAAAGCGCTTCGGGGTGGTGCTCTCTCCGGGCCCTTGCCCCTGAGCCTGGGTGCCAGGCAGTGGGTCCACAGTCCCAGACCAAGGCAGAACCACATGCACACGTCTGTTCCTGACCCCTGCACCGGCAGAGAGCTCGGGGGAGCCAGAGTCTGTCAGGCAGCTGCTGGGCTGGCCGCCTGTGTGGGAAGGGGCAGAGCCGACCTAGGGGCAAGTTGGGCCTCTTCCTCTCCCTGCTGCCCTGAGGCTGCTGGGCCAAAGAGGTCTTGGGCATCCAGCCCCTTGCTGGTCCCTTCCCTCTGACGAGGCCCTCTGAGCTCCAGCACCTTGCAGTGTGGAGACAGCCCCTGCCAGCAACCTCCTCTCCAATGAGGCCTCAACCGAGGCCTAGGCCCAGGGGAAAGGCACCAGCGGGGATGAGCCTGGGGAGGCGCCCGGGCATGTCTGGACCCAGTCCCCGCAGCCTGCCCCTTGGTGGGGCAGTACCCCCGGAGGCCAGGAAGGTCTGTGCAAGGCTGCCAGGGGCAGGGACAGCGCTGGGTCCTGCCCCTGGCCTGTGGGACGTCTGACCACAACCGGCACTCTCCCGCTGGAAGACCTCCCCGTCTGCCTCCAAAGGCCAGTTTGCAAGCACTCCCGCCCACTGTTCCCGCCAGGCACGCACAATGCTCCCAAGCCCGGGAGAAAAGCGCTTCGTGGTGGTGCTCTCTCCGGGCCCTTGCCCCTAAGCCTGCGGGCCAGGCAGGGGGAACACACTCCCAGGCCAAGACAGAACGACATGAACACGTCTGTTCCTGCCCCCTACACCGGCAGAGAGCTCGGGGGAGCCAGAGTCTCTCAGGCAGGTGCTGGGCTGGCCGCCTGTGTAGGAAGGGGCAGAGCCGACCTAGGGGCAAGTTGGGCCTCTTGCTCTCCCTGCTGCCCTGAGGCTGCTGGGCCAAAGACGTCTTGGGCATCCAGCCCTTTGCTGGTCCCTTCCCTCTGACGAGGCCCTCTGAGCTCCAGCACCTTGCAGTGTGGAGACAGCACCTGCCAGCAATCTCCTCTCCAAGGAGGCCTCAACCGAGGCC
This sequence comes from Dama dama, assembly GCF_033118175.1. Lineage (NCBI taxonomy): Eukaryota > Metazoa > Chordata > Mammalia > Artiodactyla > Cervidae > Dama > Dama dama. The sequence goes on along the minus strand of NW_026871019.1, from coordinate 624,881 downwards.
TAGGCCCAGGGGAAAGGCACCAGCGGGGATGAGCCTGGGGAGGCGCCCGGGCATGTCTGGACCCAATCCCCGCAGCCTGCCCCTTGGTGGGGCAGTACCACTGGAGGCCAGGAAGGTCTGGGCAAGGCTGACCAGGGGCAGGGGACCTGCTGGGTCCTGCCCCTGGCCTGTGGGGCCTCTGAGCACAACCGGGCCTCTCCCACTGGAAGACCTCCCCGGCTGCCTCCAAAGGCCGTTTTGCACGCACTCCCGCCCACTCTTCCCACCAAGCGCGCACAATGCTCCCAAGCCCGGGAGAAAAGCGCTTCGGGGTGGTGCTCTCTCTGGGCCCTTGCCCCTGAGACTGGGGGCCAGGCAGGGGGTCCACACTCCCAGGCCAAGGCAGAACCACATGCACACGTCTGTTCCTGACCCCTGCACCGGCAGAGAGCTCGGGGGAGCCAGAGTCTGTCAGGCAGCTGCTGGGCTGGCCGCCTTTGTGGGAAGGGGCAGAGCCGACCTAGGGGCAAGTAGGGCCTCTTGCTCTCCCTGCTGCCCTGAGGCTGCTGGGCCAAAGAGGTCTTGGGCATCCAGCCCTTTGCTTGTCCCTTCCCTCTGACGAGGCCCTCTGAGCTCCAGCACCTTGCAGTGTGGAGACAGCCCCTGCCAGCAACCTCCTCTCCAAGGAGGCCTCAACCGAGACCTAGGACCAGGGGAAAGGCACCAGCGGGGATGAGCCTGGGGAGGCGCCCAGGCATGTCTGGACCCAGTCCCCGCAGCCTGCCCCTTGGTGGGGCAGTACCCCCGGAGGCCAGGAAGGTCTGGGAAAGGCTGGCCAGGGGCAGGGGACCTGCTGGGTCCTGCCCCTGGCCTGTGGGGCCTCTGAGCACAACCGGCCCTCTCCCACTGGAAGACCTCCCCGGCTGCCTCCAAAGGCCGGTTTGCAAGCGCTCCCGGCCACTGTTACCAGCAGGCGGGCACAATGCTCCTAAGCCCGGAAGAAAAGCGCTCTAGGGTGGTGCTCTCTCTGGGCCCTTGCCCCTGAGCCTGGGGGCAAGGCAGGGTGTCCACACTCCCAGGCCAAGGCAGAACCACATGCACACGTCTGACCTGCCCCCTGCACCGGCAGAGAGCTCGGGGGAGCCAGAGTCTGTCAGGCAGCTGCTGGGCTGGCCGCCTGTGTGGGAAGTGGCAGAGCCGACCTAGGGGCAAGTTGGGCCTCTTGCTCTCCCTGCTGCCCTGAGGCTGCTGGGCCAAAGAGGTCTTGGGCATCCAGCCCCTTGCTGGTCCCTTCCCTCTGACGAGGCCCTCTGAGCTCCAGCACCTTGCAGTGTGGAGACAGCCCCTGCCAGCAACCTCCTCTCCAAGGAGGCCTCAACCGAGGCCTAGGCCCAGGGGAAAGGCACCAGCGGGGATGAGCCTGGGGAGGCGCCCGGGCATGTCTGGACCCAGTCCCCGCAGCCTGCCCCTTGGTGGGGCAGTACCCCCGGAGGCCAGGAAGGTCTGGGCAAGGCTGGCCAGGGGCAGGGGCCCTGCTGGGTCCTGCCCCTGGCCTGTGGGGCCTCTGAGCACAACCGGCCCTCTCCCACTGGAAGAACTCCCCGGCTGCCTCCAAAGGCCAGTTTGCCAACACTCCCGCCCGCTGTTCCCGCCAGGCACGCACAATGCTCCCAAGCCCGGGAGAAAAGCGCTTCGGGGTGGTGCTCTCCTCGGGCCCTTGCCCCTGAGCCTGGGGGCCAGGCAGTTGGTCCACACTCCCAGACCAAGGCAGAACCACATGCACAGGTCTGTTCCTGACCCCTGCACCGGCAGATAGCTCGGGGGAGCCAGAGTCTGTCAGGCAGCTGCTGGGCTGGCCGCCTGTGTGGGAAGGGGCAGAGCCGACCTAGGGGCAAGTTGGGCCTCTTCCTCTCCCTGCTGCCCTGAGGCTGCTGGGCCAAAGAGGTCTTGGGCATCCAGCCCCTTGCTGGTCCCTTCCCTCTGACGAGGCCCTCTGAGCTTCAGCACCTTGCAGTGTGGAGACAGCCCCTGCCAGCAACATCCTCTCCAAGGAGGCCTCAACCGAGGCCTAGGCCCAGGGGAAAGGCACCAGCGGGGATGAGCCTGGGGAGGCGCCCGGGCATGTCTGGACCCAGTCCCCGCAGCCTGCCCCTTGGTGGGGCAGTACCCCCGGAGGCCAGGAAGATCTGGGCAAGGCTGGCCAGGGGCAGGGGCCCTGCTGGGTCCTCCCCATGGCCTGTGGGGCCTCTGAGCACAACCGGCCCTCTCCCACTGGAAGACCTCCCCGGCTGCCTCCAAAGGCCAGTTTGCCAACACTCCTGCCCGCTGTTCCCGCCAGGCACGCACAATGCTCCCAAGCCCGGGAGAAAAGCGCTTCGGGGTGGTGGTCTCTCCGGGCCCTTGCCCCTGAGCCTGGGGGCCAGGCAGGGGATCCACAGTCCCAGGCCAAGGCACAACAACATGCACACGTCTGTTCCTGCCCCCTCCACCGGCAGAGAGCTGGGGGGAGCCAGAGTCTGTCAGGCAGCTGCTGGGCTGGCCGCCTGTGTGGGAAGGGGCAGAGCCGACCTAGGGGCAAGTTGGGCCTCTTGCTCTCCCTGCTGCCCTGAGGCTGCTGGGCCAAAGAGGTCTTGGGCATCCAGCCCCTTGCTGGTCCCTTCCCTCTGACGAGGCCCTCTGAGCTCCAGCACCTTGCAGTGTGGAGACAGCCCCTGCCAGCAACCTCCTCTCCAAGGAGGACTCAACCTAGGCCTAGGCCCAGGGGAAAGGCACCAGCGGGGATGAGCCAGTGGAGGAGAATGGGCATATCAGGACCCAGTCCCCGCAGCCTGCCCCTTGGTGGGGCAGTACCCCCGGAGGCCAGGAAGGTCTGGGCAAGGCTGGCCAGGTGCAGGGGCCCTGCTGGGTCCTGCCCCTGGCCTGTGGGGCCTCTGAGCACAACCGGCCCTCTCCCACTGGAAGACCTCCCCGGCTGCCTCCAAAGTCCTGTTTGCAAGCACTCCCGCCCACTGTTCCCGCCAGGCGCGCACAATGCTCCCAAGCCCGGGAGAAAAGCGCTTCGGGGTGGTGGTCTCTCCGGGCCCTTGCCCCTGAGCCTGGGGGCCAGGCAGGGGATCCACAGTCCCAGGCCAAGGCACAACAACATGCACACATCTGTTCCTGCCCCCTCCACCGGCAGAGAGCTGGGGGGAGCCAGAGTCTGTCAGGCAGCTGCTGGGCTGGCCGCCTGTGTGGGAAGGGGCAGAGCCGACCTAGGGGTAAGTTGGGCCTCTTGCTCTCCCTGCTGCCCTGAGGCTGCTGGGCCAAAGACGTCTTGGGCATCCAGCCCCTTGCTGGTCCCTTCCCTCTGACGAGGCCCTCTGAGCTCCAGCACCTTGCAGTGTGGAGACAGCCCCTGCCAGCAACCTCCTCTCCAAGGAGGCCTCAACCGAGGCCTAGGCACAGGGGAAAGGCACCAGCGGGGATGAGCCTGGGGAGGCGCCCGGGCATGTCTGGACCCAGTCCCCGCAGCCTGCCCCTTGGTGGGGCAGTACCCCCGGAGGCCAGGAAGGTCTGGGCAAGGCTGGCCAGGGGCAGGGTCCCTGCTGGGTCCTGCCCCTGGCCTGTGGGGCCTCTGAGCACAACCGGCCCTCTCTCACTGGAAGACCTCCCCGGCTGCCTCCAAAGGCGGGTTTGCCAACACTCCCGCCCGCTGTTCCGCCAGGCACGCACAACGCTCCCAAGGCCGGGAGAAAAGCGCTTCGGGGTGGTGCTCTCTCCGGGCCCTTGCCCCTGAGCCTGGGGGCAAGGCAGGGGGAACACACTCCCAGGCCAAGGCAGAACCACATGCCCACGTCTGTTCCTGTCCCCTGCACCGGCAGAGAGCTTGGGGGAGCCTGAGTCTGTCAGGCAGCTGCTGGGTTGGCCGCCTGTGTGGGAAGGGGCAGAGCCGCCCTAGGGGCAATTTGGGCCTCTTGCTCTCCCTGCTGCCCTGAGGCTGCTGGGCCAAAGACGTCTTGGGCATCCAGCCCCTTGCTGGTCCCTTCCCTCTGACGAGGCCCTCTGAGCTCCAGCACCTTGCAGTGTGGAGACAGCCCCTGCCAGCAACCTCCTCTCCAAGGAGGCCTCAACCGAGGCCTAGGCCCAGGGGAAAGGCACCAGCGGGGATGAGCCTGGGGAGGCGCCCGGGCATGTCTGGACCCAGGCCCCGCAGCCTGCCCCTTGGTGGGGCAGTACCCCCGGAGGCCAGGAAGGTCTGGGCAAGGCTGGCCAGGGGCAGGGGCCCTGCTGCGTCCTGCCCCTGGCCTGTGGGGCCTCTGAGCACAACCGGCCCTCTCCCACTGGAAGACCTCCCCGGCTGCCTCCAAAGGCCGGTTTGCAAGCGCTCCCGCCCACTGTTCCCAGCAGGCGTGCACAATGCTTCCAAGCCCGGGAGAAAAGCGCTTCAGGGTGGTGCTCTCTCCGGGCCCTTGCCCCTGAGCCTGGGGGCAAGGCAGGGTATCCACACTCCCAGAACAAGGCAGAACCACATGCACACGTCTGATCTGCCCCCTGCACCGGCAGAGAGCTCGGGGGAGCCAGAATCTGTCAGGCAGCTGCTGGGCTGGCCGCCTGTGTGGGAAGGGGCAGAGCCAACCTAGGGGCAAGTTGGGCCTCTTGCTCTCCCTGCTGCCCTGAGGCTGCTGGGCCAAAGAGGTCTTGGGCATCCAGCCCCTTGCTGGTCCCTTCCCTCTGACGAGGCCCTCTGAGCTCCAGCACCTTGCAGTGTGGAGACAGCCCCTGCCAGCAACCTCCTCTCCAAGGAGGCCTCAACCGAGGCCTAGGCCCAGGGGAAAGGCACCAGCGGGGATGAGCCTGGGGAGGCGCCCGGCCATGTCTGGACCCAGTCCCCGCAGCCTGCCCCTTGGTGGGGCAGTACCCCCGGAGGCCAGGAAGGTCTCGGCAAGGCTGCCAGGGGCAGGGACACTGCTGGGTCCTGCCCCTGGCCTGTGGGGCGTCTGAGCACAACCGGCACTCTCCCGCTGGAAGACCTCCCCGTCTGCCTCGAAAGGCCGGTTTGCAAGCACTCCCGCCCGCTGTTCCCGCCAGGCACGCACAACGCTCCCAAGGCCAGGAGAAAAGCACTTCGGGGTGTTGCTCTCTCCGGGCCCTTGCCCCTGAGCCTGGGGGCCAGGCAGTTGGAACACACTCCCAGGCCAATGCAGAACGACATGCACACGTCTGTTCCTGCCCCCTACACCGGCAGAGAGCTCGGGGGAGCCAGAGACTGCCAGGCTGCTGCTGGGCTGGCTGCCAGTGTGGGACGGGGCAGAGCCGACCTAGGGGCAAGTTGGGCCTCTTGCTCTCCCTGCTGCCCTGAGGCTGCTGGGTCAAAGAGGTCTTGGGCATCCAACCCTTTGCTGGTCCCTTCCCTCTGACGAGGCCCTCTGAGCTCCAGCACCTTGCAGTGTGGAGACAGCCCCTGCCAGCAACCTCCTCTCCAAAGAGGCCTCAAGCGAGGCCTACGCCCAGGGGAAAAGCACCAGCGGGGATGATCCTGGGGAGGCGCACGGACATGTCTGGACCCAGTCCCCGCAGCCTGCCCCTTGGTGGGGCAGTACCCCCGGAGGCCAGGAAGGTCTGGGCAAGGCTGGCCAGGGGCAGGGTCCCTGCTGGGTCCTGCCCCTGGCCTGTGAGGCCTCTGAGCACAACCGGCCCTCTCCCACTGGAAGACCTCCCCAGCTGCCTCCAAAGTCCTGTTTGCAAACACTCCCGCCCGCTGTTCACGCCAGGCTCGCACAATGCTCCCAAGCCCGGGAGAAAAGCGCTTCGGGGTGGTGCTCTCTCCGGGCCCTTGCCCCTGAGCCTGGGGGCCAGGCAGTGGGTCCACACTCCCAGACCAAGGCAGAACCACATGCACACGTCTGTTCCTGACCCCTGCACCGGCAGAGAGCTCGGGGGAGCCAGAGTCTGTCAGGCAGGTGCTGGGCTGGCCGCCTGTGTGGGAAGGGGCAGAGCCGACCTAGGGGCAAGTTGGGCCTCTTGCTCTCCCTGCTGCCCTGAGGCTGCTGGGCCAAAGAGGTCTTGGGCATCCAGCCCCTTGCTGGTCCCTTCCCGCTGACGAGGCCCTCTGAGCTCCAGCACCTTGCAGTGTGGAGACAGCCCCTGCCAGCAACCTCCTCCAATGAGGCCTCAACCGAGGCCTAGGCCCAGGGGAAAGGCACCAGCGGGGATGAGCCTGGGGAGGCGCCCGGGCATGTCTGGACCCAGTCCCCGCAGCCTGCCCCTTGGTGGGGCAGTACCCCCGGAGGCCAGGAAGGTCTGGGCAAGGCTGGCCAGGGGCAGGGGCTCTGCTGGGTCCTGCCCCTGGCCTGTGGGGCCTCTGAGCACAACCGGCCCTCTCCCACTGGAAGAACTCCCCGGCTCCCTCCAAAGGCCAGTTTGCCAACACTCCCGCCCGCTGTTCCCGCCAGGAACGCACAATGCTCCCAAGCCCGGGAGAAAAGCGCTTCGTGGTGGTGCTCTCCTCGGGCCCTTGCCCCTGAGCCTGGGGTCCAGGCAGTTGGTACACACTCCCAGACCAAGGCAGAACCACATGCACACGTCTGTTCCTGACCCCTGCACCGGCAGAGAGTTCGGGGGAGCCAGAGTCTGTCAGGCAGCTGCTGGGCTGGCCGCCTGTGTGGGAAGGGGCAGAGCCGACCTAGGGGCAAGTTGGGCCTCTTGCTCTCCCTGCTGCCCTGAAGCTGCTGGGCCAAAGAGGTCTTGGGCATCCAGCCCCTTGCTGGTCCCTTCCCTCTGACGAGGCCCTCTGAGCTCCAGCACCTTGCAGTGTGGAGACAGCCCCTGCCAGCAACATCCTCTCCAAGGAGGCCTCAACCGAGGCCTAGGCCCAGGGGAAAGGCACCAGCGGGGATGAGCCTGGGGAGGCGCCCGGGCATGTCTGGACCCAGTCCCCGCAGCCTGCCCCTGGTGGGGCAGTACCCCCGGAGGCCAGGAAGATCTGGGCAAGGCTGGCCAGGGGCAGGGGCCCTGCTGGGTCCTCCCCATGGCCTGTGGGGCCTCTGAGCACAACCGGCCCTCTCCCACTGGAAGACCTCCCCGGCTGCCTCCAAAGGCCGGTTTGCAAGCACTCCCGCCCACTGTTCCCGCCAGGCGCGCACAATGCTCCCAAGCCCGGGAGAAAAGCGCTTCGGGGTGGTGCTCTCTCCGGGCCCTTGCCCCTGAGCCTGTGGGCAAGGCAGGGGGATCACACTCCCAGACCAAGGCAGAAACACATGCACACGTCTGTTCCTGTCCCCTGCACCGGCAGAGAGCTCGGGGGAGCCAGAGTCTCTCAGGCAGGTGCTGGGCTGGCCGCCTGTGTGGGAAGGGGCAGAGCCGACCTAGGGGCAAGTTGGGCCTCTTGCTCTCCCTGCTGCCCTGAGGCTGCAGGGCAAAAGACGTCTTGGGCATCCAGCCCCTTACTGATCCCTTCCCTCTGACGAGGCCCTCTGAGCTCCAGCACCTTGCAGTGTGGAGACAGCCCCTGCCAGCAATCTCCTCTCCAAGGAGGCCTCAACCGAGGCCTAGGCCCAGGGGAAAGGCACCAGCGGGGTTGAGCCAGGGGAGGCGCCCGGGCATGTCTGGACCCTGTCCCCGCAGCCTGCCCCTTGGTGGGGCAGTACCCCCGGAGGCCAGGAAGGTCTGGGCAAGGCTGGCCAGGGGCAGGGGCCCTGCTGGGTCCTGCCCCTGGCCTGTGGGGCCTCTGAGCACAACCGGCCCTCTCCCACTGGAAGACCTCCCCGGCTGCCTTCAAAGGCGGGTTTGTCAACACTCCCGCCCGCTGTTCCCGCCAGGCACGCACAACGCTCCCAAGGCCAGGAGAAAAGCGCTTCGGGGTGTTGCTCTCTCCGGGCCCTTGCCCCTGAGCCTGGGGTCCAGGCAGTGGGTCCACACTCCCAGACCAAGGCAGAACCACATGCACACGTCTGTTCCTGACCCCTGAACCGGCAGAGAGCTCGGGGGAGCCAGAGTCTATCAGGCAGCTGCTGGGTTGGCTGCCTGTGTGGGAAGGGGCAGAGCCGACCTAGGGGCAAGTTGGGCCTCTTGCTCTCCCTGCTGCCCTGAGGCTGCTGGGCCAAAGAGGTCTTGGGCATCCAGCCCCTTGCTGGTCCCTTCCCTCTGACGAGGCCCTCTGAGCTCCAGCACCTTGCAGTGTGGAGACAGCCCCTGCCAGCAACCTCCTCTCCAAGGAGGCCTCAACCGAGGCCTAGGCCCAGGGGAAAGGCACCAGCGGGGATGAGCCTGGGGAGGCGCCCGAGCATGTCTGGACCCAGTCCCCGCAGCCTGCCCCTTGGTGGGGCAGTACCCCCGGAGGCCAGGAAGGTCTGGGTAAGGCTGGCCAGGGGCAGGGGCCCTGCTGGGTCCTGCCCCTGGCCTGTGGGGCCTCTGAGCACAACCGGCCCTCTCCCACTGGAAGACCTCCCCGGCTGCCTCCAAAGGCCGGTTTGCAAGCGCTCCCGGCCACTGTTACCAGCAGGCGGGCACACTGCTCCTAAGCCCGGAAGAAAAGCGCTTCGGGGTGGTGCTCTCTCTGGGCCCTTGCCCCTGAGCCTGGGGGCAAGGCAGGGTGTCCACACTCCCAGGACAAGGCAGAACCACATGCACACGTCTGATCTGCCCCCTGCACCGGCAGAGAGCTCGGGGGAGCCAGAGACTGTCAGGGAGCTGCTGGGCTGGCCGCCTGTGTGGGAAGTGGCAGATCCGACCTAGGGGCAAGTTGGGCCTCTTGCTCTCCCTGCTGCCCTGAGGCTGCTGGGCCATAGAGGTCTTGGGCATCCAGCCCCTTGCTGGTCCCTCCCCTCTGACGAGGCCCTCTGAGCTCCAGCACCTTGCAGTGTGGAGACAGCCCCTGCCAGCAACCTCCTCTCCAAGGAGGCCTCAACCGAGGCCTAGGCCCAGGGGAAAGGCACCAGCGGGGATGAGCCTGGGGAGGCGCCCGGGCATGTCTGGACCCAGTCCCCGCAGCCTGCCCCTTGGTGGGGCAGTACCCCCGGAGGCCAGGAAGGTCTGGGCAAGGCTGGCCAGGGGCAGGGGCCCTGCTGGGTCCTGCCCCTGGCCTGTGGGGCCTCTGAGCACAACCGGCCCTCTCCCACTGGAAGAACTCCCCGGCTCCCTCCAAAGGCCAGTTTGCCAACACTCCCGCCCGCTGTTTCCGCCAGGCACGCACAATGCTCCCAAGCCCGGGAGAAAAGCGCTTCAGGGTGGTGCTCTCCTCGGGCCCTTGCCCCTGAGCCTGGGGTCCAGGCAGTTGGTCCACACTCCCAGACCAAGGCAGAACCACATGCACACGTCTGTTACTGACCCCTGCACCGGCAGAGAGTTCGGGGGAGCCAGAGTCTGTCAGGCAGCTGCTGGGCTGGCCGCCTGTGTGGGAAGGGGCAGAGCCGACCTAGGGGCAAGTTGGGCCTCTTCCTCTCCCTGCTGCCCTGAGGCTTCTGGGCCAAAGAGGTCTTGGGCATCCAGCCCCTTGCTGGTCCCTTCCCTCTGACGAGGCCCTCTGAGCTCCAGCACCTTGCAGTGTGGAGACAGCCCCTGCCAGCAACATCCTCTCCAAGGAGGCCTCAACCGAGGCCTAGGCCCAGGGGAAAGGCACCAGCGGGGATGAGCCTGGGGAGGCGCCCGGGCATGTCTGGACCCAGTCCCCGCAGCCTGCCCCTTGGTGGGGCAGTACCCCCGGAGGCCAGGAAGATCTGGGCAAGGCTGGCCAGGGGCAGGGGCCCTGCTGGGTCCTCCCCATGGCCTGTGGGGCCTCTGAGCACAACCGGCCCTCTCCCACTGGAAGACCTCCCCGGCTGCCTCCAAAGGCCGGTTTGCAAGCACTCCCGCCCACTGTTCCCGCCAGGCGCGCACAATGCTCCCAAGCCCGGGAGAAAAGCGCTTCGGGGTGGTGCTCTCTCCGGGCCCTTGCCCCTGAGCCTGTGGGCAAGGCAGGGGGAACACACTCCCAGACCAAGGCAGAAACACATGCACACGTCTGTTCCTGTCCCCTGCACCGGCAGAGAGCTCGGGGGAGCCAGAGTCTGTCAGGCAGCTGCTGGGTTGGCTGCCTGTGTGGGAAGGGGCAGAGCCGACCTAGGGGCAAGTTGGGCCTCTTGCTCTCCCTGCTGCCCTGAGGCTGCTGGGCCAAAGAGGTCTTGGGCATCCAGCCCCTTGCTGGTCCCTTCCCGCTGACGAGGCCCTCTGAGCTCCAGCACCTTGCAGTGTGGAGACAGCCCCTGCCAGCAACCTCCTCTCCAAGGAGGCATCAACCGAGGCCTATGCCCAGGGGAAAGGCACCAGCGGGGATGAGCCTGGGGAGGCGCCCAGGCATGTCTGGACCCAGTCCCCGCAGCCTGCCCCTTGGTGGGGCAGTACCCCCGGAGGCCAGGAAGGTCTGGGCAAGGCTGGCCAGGGCCAGGGGACCTGCTGGGTCCTGCCCCTGGCCTGTGAGGCCTCTGAGCACAACCGGCCCTCTCCCACTGGAAGACCTCCATGGCTGCCTCCAAAGTCCTGTTTGCAAACACTCCCGCCCGCTGTTCACGCCAGGCTCGCACAGTGCTCCCAAGCCCGGGAGAAAAGCGCTTCGGGGTGGTGCTCTCTCCGGGCCCTTGCCCCTGAGCCAGGGGGCAAGGCAGGGGGAACACACTCCCAGGCCAAGGCAGAACCACATGCCCACGTCTGTTCCTTTCCCCTGCACCGGCAGAGAGCTTGGGGGGGCCAGAGTCTGTCAGGCAGCTGCTGAGTTGGCCGCCTGTGTGGGAAGGGGCAGAGCCGCCCTAGGGGCAAGTTGGGCCTCTTGCTCTCCCTGCTGCCCTGAGGCTGCTGGGCCAAAGACGTCTTGGGCATCCAGCCCCTTACTGGTCCCTTCCCTCTGACGAGGCCCTCTGAGCTCCAGCACCTTGCAGTGTGGAGACAGCCCCTGCCAGCAACCTCCTCTCCAAGGAGGCCTCAACCGAGGCCTATGCCCAGGGGAAAGGCACCAGCGGGGATGAGCCTGGGGAGGCGCCCGGGCATGTCTGGACCCAGGCCCCGCAGCCTGCCCCTTGGTGGGGCAGTACCCCCGGAGGCCAGGAAGGTCTGGGCAAGGCTGGCCAGGGGCAGGGGCCCTGCTGCGTCCTGCCCCTGGCCTGTGGGGCCTCTGAGCACAACCGGCCCTCTCCCACTGGAAGACCTCCCCGGCTGCCTCCAAAGGCCGGTTTGCAAGCGCTCCCGCCCACTGTTCCCAGCAGGCGTGCACAATGCTCCCAAGCCCGGGAGAAAAGCGCTTCAGGGTGGTGCTCTCTCCGGGCCCTTGCCCCTGAGCCTGGGGCAAGGCAGGGTGTCCACACTCCCAGGACAAGGCAGAACCACATGCACACGTCTGATCTGCCCCCTGCACCGGCAGAGAGCTTGCGGGAGCCAGAGTCTGTCAGGCAGCTGCTGGGCTGGCCGCCTGTGTGGGAAGGGGCAGAGCCGACCTAGGGGCAAGTTGGGCCTCTTGCTCTCCCTGCTGCACTGAGGCTGCTGGGCCAAAGAGGTCTTGGGCATCCAGCCCCTTGCTGGTCCCTTCCCTCTGACGAGGCCCTCTGAGCTCCAGCACCTTGCAGTGTGGAGACAGCCCCTGCCAGCAACCTCCTCTCCAAGAGGCCTCAACTGAGGCCTAGGCCCAGGGGAAAGGCACCAGCGGGGATGAGCCTGGGGAGGTGCCCGGCCATGTCTGGACCCAGTCCCCGCAGCCTGCCCCTTGGTGGGGCAGTACCCCCGGAGGCCAGGAGGGTCTGGGCAAGGCTGCCAGGGGCAGGGACACTTCTGGGTCCTGCCCCTGGCCTGTGGGGCGTCTGAGCACAACCGGCACTCTCCCGCTGGAAGACCTCCCCGGCTGCCTCCAAAGGCCGGTTTGCAAGCACTCCCGCCCGCTGTTCCCGCCAGGCACGCACAATGCTCCCAAGCCCGGGAGAAAAGCGCTTCGGGGTGGTGCTCTCTCCGGGCCCTTGCCCCTGAGCCTGGGGGACAGGCAGGGGGAACACACTCCCAGGCCAAGGCAGAACGACATGCACACGTCTGTTCCTGCCCCCTACACCGGCAGAGAGTTCGGGGGAGCCAGAGACTGCCAGGCTGCTGCTGGGCTGGCTGCCTGTGTGGGACGGGGTAGAGCCGACCTAGGGGCAAGTTGGGCCTCTTGCTCTCCCTGCTGCCCTGAGGCTGCTGGGTCAAAGAGGTCTTGGGCATCCAGCCCTTTGCTGGTCCTTTCCCTCTGACGAGGCCCTCTGAGCTCCTGCACCTTGCAGTGTGCAGACAGCCCCTGCCGGCAACCTCCTCTCCAAGGAGGCCTCAACCGAGGCCTAGGCCCAGGGGAAAGGCACCAGCGGGGATGAGCCTGGGGAGGCGCCCGGGCATGTCTGGACCCAGGCCCCGCAGCCTGCCCCTTGGTGGGGTAGTACCCCCGGAGGCCAGGAAGGTCTGGGCAAGGCTGCCAGAGGCAGGGACACTGCTGGGTCCTGCCCCTGGCCTGTGGGGCCTCTGAGAACAACTGGCACTCTCCCGCTGGAAGATCTCCCCGGCTGCCTCCAAAGGCTGGTTTGCAAGCACTCAATCCCGCTGTTCACGCCAGCTGCGCACAATGCTCCCAAGCCCGGGAGAAAAGCATTTTGGGGTGGTGCTCACTCCGGGCTTTGGAAGACCTCCCCGGCTGCCTCCAAGGCCGGTTTGCAAGCACTTCTGCCTGCTGTTCCCGCCACCCGCGCACAATGCTCCCAAGCCCGGGAGAAAAGCGTTTCGGGGTGGTGTTCTCTCTGGGCCCAAGAAAGACCTCCCGGGCTGCCCCCAAATGCCGGTTTGCAAGCACTCCCACTCGCTGTTCCCGCCATCCGTGCAAATGCTCCAAGCCCAGGAGAAAAGCCCTTCAGGGTGGTGCTCTCTCCCGGCCCTTGGAAGACCTCCCCGGCTGCCTCCAAAGGCTGGATTTCAAGTACTCCCTCCCGCTGTCCCGCCAGCCGCACACAATGCTCCCAATCACGGGAGAAAAGCGCTTCGGGGTGGTGCTCTCTACGGGCCCTTGGAAGACCTCCCCGTTTGTCTCCAAAGACCGGTTTGCAAGCACTCATGCCCGCTGTTCCCGTCAGCCGCGCACAATGCTCCCAAGCCTAGGAGAAAAGCGCTTCGGGGTGGTGCTCTCTCCCGGCCCTTGGAAGACCTCCCCGGCTGCCTCCAAAGGCCGGTTTGCAAGCACTCAATCCCGCTGTTCCCGCCAGCCGCGCACAATGCTCCCAAGCCCGGGAGAAAAGCGCTTCGGGGTGGTGCTCTCTCCTGGCCCTTGGAAGACCTCCCCGGCTGCCTCCAAAGGCTGGTTTTCGAGAACTCCCTCCCGCTGACCCGCCAGCCGCACACAATGCTCCCAAGCCCGGGAGAAAAGCATTTTGGGGTGGTCTCTCTCCGGGCCCTTGGAAGACTCCCCGGCTGCCTCTAAAGGCCGGTTTGCAAGCACTCATGTCCTCTGTTCCCGACAGCCGCGAACAATGCTCCCAATTACGTGAGAAAAGTGCTTCGGGATGGTGCTCTCTCCGGGCCCTTGGAAGACCTCCCAAGCTGCCTCCAAAGGCCGGTTTGCAAGCACTCCCGCCCGCTGTTCCCGCCAGCCTCGCACAATGCTCCCAAGACCGGGAGAAAAGCGCTTCGGGGTGGTGTTCTCTCCGTGCCAATGGAGGACCTCCCTGGCTGCCCCCAAAGGCCGGTTTGCAAGCACTCCCACTCGCTGTTCCCGCCAGCCACGCACAATCCTCCAAAACCCCGGAGAAAAGCGCTTCGGGGTGGTGTTCTCTCCGTGCCCATGGAAGACCTCCCGGGGTGCCCCCAAAGGCCGGTTTGCAAGCACTCCCACTCGCTGTTCCCGCCATCCGCGCACAATGCTCCCAAGCCCGGGAGAAAAGCATTTTGGGGTGGTGCTCACACCGGGCCCTGGAAGACCTCCCCGGCTGCCTCCAAAGGACGGTTTTCAAGCACTCCTGCCTGCTGTTCCCGCCACCCGCGCACAATGCTCCCAAGCCCGGGAGAAAAGCGCTTCGGGGTGGTGCTCTCTACAGGCCCTTGGAAGACCTCCCCGGCTGCCTCCAAAGGCCGGTTTGCAAGGACTCCTTCCTGCTGTTCCCGCCATCCGCGCACAATGCTCCCAAGCCCGGGAGAAAAGCATTTTGGGGTGGTGCTCACACCGGGCCCTGGAAGACCTCCCCGGCTGCCTCCAAAGGACGGTTTTCAAGCACTCCTGCCTGCTGTTCCCGCCACCTGCGCACAATGCTCCCAAGCCCGGGAGAAAAGCGCTTCGGGGTGGTGCTCTCTACAGGCCCTTGGAAGACCTCCCCGGCTGCCTCCAAAGGCCGGTTTGCAAGGACTCCTTCCTGCTGTTCCCGCCAGCCACGCACAATGCTCCCAAGCCCGGGAGAAAAGCATTTTGGGGTGGTGCTCACTCCGGGCCCTTGGAAGACCTCCCCGGCTGCCTCCAATGGCCAGTTTGCAAGCACTCATGTCCGCTGTTCCCACCAGCCGCGCACAATGCTCCCAAGCCCGGGAGAAAAGCTTTTTGGGGTGGTGCTCACACCGGGCCCTGGAAGACCTCCCCGGCTGCCTCCAAAGGCCAGTTTTCAAGCACTCCTGCCTGCTGTTCCCGCCACCTGCGCACAATGCTCCTAAGCCCGGGAGAAAAGCGCTTCGGGGTGGTGCTCTCTACAGGCCCTTGGAAGACCTCCCCGGCTGCCTCCAAAGGCCGGTTTGCAAGGACTCCTTCCTGCTGTTCCCGCCAGCCACGCACAATGCTCCCAAGCCCGGGAGAGAAGCATTTTGGGGTGGTGCTCTCTACAGGCCCTTGGAAGACCTCCCCGGCTGCCTCCAGTGGCCAGTTTGCAAGCACTCATGCCCGCTGTTCCCACCAGCCGCGCACAATGCTCCCAAGCCCGGGAGAAAAGCTTTTTGGGGTGGTGCTCACACCGGGCCCTGGAAGACCTCCCCGGCTGCCTGCAAAGGCCGGTTTTCAAGCACTCCTTCCTGCTGTTCCCGCCACCCGCGCACAATACTCCCAAGCCCGGGAGAAAAGCGCTTCGGGGTGGTGCTCTCTACAGGCCCTTGGAAGACCTCCCCCGCTGCCTCCAAAGGCCGGTTTGCAAGGACTCCTTCCTGCTGTTCCCGCCAGCCACGCACAATGCTCCCAAGCCCGGGAGAAAAGTGCTTCGGGGTGGTGATCTCTCCGGGCCCTTGGAAGTCGTCCCCGGCTGCCTCCAAAGGCCGGTTTGCAAGCACTCATGCCCGTTGTTCCCACCAACCGCGCACAATGCTCCCAAGCCCGGGAGAAAAGCATTTTGAGGTGGTGCTCACTCCGGGCCCTTGGAAGACCTCCCCGGCTGCCTCCAAAGGCCAGTTTGCAAGCAGTCCTGCCTGCTGTTCCCGCCAGCCGCGCACAATGCTCCCAAGCCCGGGAGAAAAGCGCTTCGGGGTGGTGCTCTCTCCGGGCCCTTGGAAGACGTCCCCGGCTGCCTCCAAAGGCCGGTTTGCAAGCACTCATGCCCGTTGTTCCCACCAGCCGCGCACAATGCTCCCAAGCCCGGGAGAAAAGCATTTTGGGGTGGTGCTCACTCCGGGCCCTTGGAAGACCTCCCCGGCTGCCTCCAAAGGCCAGTTTGCAAGCAGTCCTGCCTGCTGTTCCCGCCAGCCGCGCACAATGTTCCCAAGCCCGGGAGAAAAGCGCTTCGGGGTGGTGCTCTCTCCGGGCACTTTCAAGACCTCCCCGGCTGCCCCCAAAGGCCGGTTTGTAAGTACTCATTCCCGCTGCTTCCGCCAGCCACGCACAATGCTCCCAAGCCCGGGAGAAAAGCATTTTGGGGTGGTGCTCTCTCCGGGCCCTTGGAAGACCTCCCGGGCTGCCTCCAAAGGCCGGTTTGCAAGCATTCATGTCCGTTGTTCCCGACAGCCGCGCACAATGCTCCCAAGCCCGAGAGAAAAGCATTTTGGGGTGGTGATCAGTCCGGCCCTTGGAAGACCTCCCCGGCTGCCTCCAAAGGACAGTTTGCAAGCACTCATGCCCGCTGTTCCCGCCAGCCACGCACAATGCTCCCAAGACCGTGAGAAAAGCGCTTCGGGGTGGTGTTCTCTCAGGGACCATGGAGGACCTCACCGGCTGCCCCCAAAGGCCGGTTTGCAAGCATTCCCACTCGCTGTTCCCGCCAGGCACACACAATGTTCCAAAACCCCGGAGAAAAGCGCTTCGGGGTGGTGCTCTCTCCGCGCCCTTGGAAGACTTCTCTGGCTGCCGCCAAATGCCGGTTTGCAAGAATTCCCTCCCGCTGTCCCACCAGCCGCACACAATGCTCCAAAACCCGAGAGAAAAGCGCTTCGAGATGGTGCTCTCTCCGGGCCCTTGGAAGACCTCCCCGGCTGCCTCCAAAGGCCGGTTTGCAAGCACTCCTGCCTGCTGTTCCCGACAGCCGCACACAATGCTCCCAAGCCCGGGAGAAAAGCATTTTGGGGTGGTGATCAGTCCGGGCCCTTGGAAGACCTCCCCGGCTGCCTCCAAAGGACAGTTTGCAAGAACTCATGCCCGCTGTTCCCGCCAGGCACGCACAATGCTCCCAAGCCCGGGAGAAAAGCGCTTCGGGGTGGTGCTCTCACCGGTCCGTTGCCCCTGAGCCTGGGGGCAATGCAGGGGGAACACACTCCCAGGCCAAGGCAGAACCACATGCAAACGTCTGTTCCTGGTCCCTGCACCGGCAAGGAGCTCGGGGGAGCCAGAGTATGCCAGGCAGCTGCTGGGTTGGCGGCCTGTGTGGAAAGGGGCAGAGCCGACATAGGGGCAAGTTGGGCCTCTTGCTCTCCCTGCTGCCCTGAGGCTGCTGGGCCAAAGAGGTCTTGGGCATCCAGCCCCTTGCTGGTCCCTTCCCTCTGATGAGGCCCTCTGAGCTCCAGCACCTTGCAGTGTGGAGACAGCCCCTGCCAGCAACCTCCTCTCCAAGGCGGCCTCAACCGAGGCCTAGGCCCAGGGGAAAGGCACCAGCGGGTATGAGCCTGGGGAGGCGCCCGGGCATGTCTGGACCCAGTCCCCGCAGCCTGCCCCTTGGTGGGGCAGTACCCCCGGAGGCCAGGAAGGTCTGGGCAAGGCTGCCAGGGGCAGGGACACTGCTGGGTCCTGCCCCTGGCCTGTGGGGCGTCTGAGCACAACCAGCACCCTCCCGCTGGAAGACCTCCCCGTCTGCCTCCAAAGGCCTGTTTGCAAGCACTCCCACCCGCTGTTCCCGCCAGGCACGCACAATGCTCCCAAGCCCGGGAGAAAAGCGCTTCGGGGTGGTGCTCTCTCCGGGCCCTTGCCCATGAGCCTGGGGGCAAGGCAGGGAGAACACACTCCCAGGCCAAGGCAGAACCACATGCCCACGTCTGTTCCTGTCCCCTGCACCGGCAGAGAGCTT